>NC_050456.1:25254077-25464714 GCF_903995425.1 Onychomys torridus | reverse complement strand
TGGGGTATTCCAAAGAAGAGATCCTGCCACTGCTCAGCTTGACCTTCTAGAACCTTTGAGAGATTCTTCTTCTTCTTCTTCTTCTTCTTCTTCTTCTTCTTCTTCTTCTTCTTCTTCTTTTAAAGCTGAGGATCGAACCCAGTGCCTTGCGCTTGCTAGGCAAGCGCTCTACCACTGAGCTAAATCCCCAACAAGCCCTGGTTTATGGGGATAGAGTGCCGAGGCGAGGGACATCACAGAGGCTGTTGCACCTCCCTCTCTGCTATGAGAAGGAAGATGCTCTTGTGAAGACTAGATTCTGTTAGAAGAGTCTCCAGCCTTGGATGGGGGAAGGGGCGGCTCTTCTCTTTCTCTTACCTGGGGCCAAGCTCTTTTAGGGCTAATAGTCTTGAAATCTTAGCCCCAAGTTGTAACCAAAACCCTTACTCTCTCCAAAATTCCAGGGACGCCCCCTGGCGGGACCCGGTTTGAGGCAAGGGTGAATCTCGGGAGTCGGTTACAAAGGCTAGAGAGATGGGAACTGAGCGCTAAGTCGTCCTTTGAAAAGAGGGGAAACAAGATGTGGCAGACAGGTTGCTTGCTCATTTGATGCATGGAGCAGACAGCTCCAGGCACACTCTGAGCTTGCTAGAGCTGGCCTCGTCTCTTCACTCAGTTTCTTCTCCAAGAGTGGACGGTGGGAACTGGGAACATCAGCCAGCAGTGAGCGCTGCTCTAAAGAATGTTTTAGAGGCAGCGAATGCTGCTAAGGTCCTCAGGAGGGCACAGTTGTTTTGCCCTAGGACCTGGACATTTTCATTTAGCTTTATATTATATATTACATTTCTTATTATTTGGTGCTGGGGTTGGAACTCGGGACCTTGTGCATGCCAGGAGAGCGCCTTGAACGTGAGCTACATTTCCAGCACCTCTCATTCAGCTTTAGGCGACTGAACCTCTTTCTTTCTACCCTCTATCGCCTGTCAAATTTTGTTGCCTATAGTATGCTTGCATTATATCCTGTGAAGTTGCTACAGAGCGTTTCCCTTTACCAGGGTCTTTCTCTTCTACGACCTTTCCCTTTTCTTTCCTCGCCCCTCTTCTCCAATCCTTGACCCCAGGAAAATTTTCTGACCGCCTAGGGACTGCTGCCGGCCAGTTTTTATGATCTCCACCTGACCGCATTCCTCTCCGCTCGCAGCCCGAGGCGATCCGCAGCGCCCTCTACTGGTCACCAGAGGAATTGCGTCTCTACAGCGTCCTTCGAAAGCTCTGCTGCTAACTGAATCTTGGAAAGAAAACCTGGTTAAGTTGAAAGAGACCTGTAGTGGTTAACCTGCCCTGCATTCTCTCATCTTAACTATTTATCATATTACTTACTCGTTCACTATGTCAGGATTTTCATAGATCTACTCAAAGCTACCGCAATATAGTTTTTGATTGACTTCGAATTTCCAAGGCATCTACTCGAAAGGGCCCTTGTGTAAATTAGCACCGTAGAAGCCACGGCCATATCTGAACTCCTCATCTAATTAGGCTTTCACTTGTAATTGTGTTCCAGGAATTTGCTCTTCAAGTCAGAGCGCAAGTGGACATGCATTTGTTGGCGGAGTGGTTTTTCCTTTCCGCACTCCTGAAGTCTGGAGAAATGCGAGGTACTTGCTGGGTGGCCTGACAGTAGGAGCTTTGCTCTGTGTCCAAGCAGTAATAGAAAGGCTTCCAAAGTTCTGGGAAGTTCTTCCAAAGTTCTTCCAGACTTTCTGAAACTATCTTCACTTAAGACCCAAGACCACCTGGTTAGGGGTGGTGCCACTCACAGACATGTCCGAAGGCGAATCCCATGGACTAATTGATTCAGCTAAGGAAATTTCAAGACAGTAGATCATGCAGGCTGGAGGCCAGTTATTACTGCTTGTGCTTAGGCAGTTAACACTGAAAATCAGGGCAAGAAGTAACTCAGAAATCTATGAAAAAAAATGGGCAGCTGGCCTAGGAAAAGAGCATGTTTTATGTGGACAGAGTAGAGAACATGGCAGTAATGGTTAAAGAATTAGAGAAAAGCCCCATGTTTTTACACTGGACAATAATAAAGGTCTTTTAGGGGGCAGACCCACCAAGTGAAGTTTCCAGGGTATAACAATGCAAAGCCACTGGTGAAACTTTCACGAGAGAGAGGGAGAGGGAGAGAGAGAGGGAGAGAGAGAGAGAGAGAGAGAGAGAGAGAGAGAGAGAGAGAGAGGAGAGAATTCTGGGATGTCATCCTGGAAAAGGGCTCTCCAGGGATGTTGCCCTAGTTTGAACCACATGTGAAGGCATCAGAAGTCACTGCAGCCATGATAAAAGGGGCCTGGTTACTTTCTCGAGCTGGTAACAGAATTTAACACCACCCATATAGTGCTGGTTTTGCAAGCATAATGAATACAAGGGCCCAAGACCACAGAGGTTGGCCAGGTTCCAGGGGGGAAAAAAAGAAAAGAAAAGAAAGCTGAGGAGGCCAGATAATGTGTGCAGGGAGCGCCAAGGCGTGGAGCTGGGAGTGATGCCTACGTTGTGTCAGAGACTCTGGGTCCGAAAAGCCAGGGCTGTGAACATTTATCAAGGAAGCTGGGGGTACTGTGGAGAGCTGTCCCCAAAGAGGCTGCATGCAGGCTGTAAATGACCAGGCATATGGGTAGGTTGCCCAACCCCATTGGAACGTACACAATGCTACTAGCCCATACCATAGATGCTGGACATCAAGCTGTAGGTTGTTTGCTCTGCCGGGGTTCAGCTTTGCTTTGCTTTGGTTCTTTATTCTTATGCCCGAATTTCAACCTTTTAGAAGGATATGTTTATTTTTGTACCACTGTATATTAAAAGTATTTGTTACATTGTATATGTAACTTAATACAAATGTTTTACAGGGGCTCACAACTAAGGATTGACCTTGAAAAACTCAGTAGAGACTTTGGCCTTTCAAAGTCACCACTCCATCATAGCTCCCTCCTCGTGTCTCTTGATATTTTCTATCTCTCTCCTTTGGGTTGGTAAGCTGTCCTGATGATCACCTTGTCTAGTGAGGACCCCAATGAAACTTTCAAGACTAGAACGCATAGGAGAGATGAGAGATCCTGGTTAACTTTTCAGAGACCAGATGACAGATGTCATGTTTGGGAGGCGAACCTTGGATCTCTGGGTTGGAGAGCAGTAACCCCCCACTCTCACCTCCGTTTTTGTTGTTCCTGGGCGGGGGTGCCTCCACCGAACTGTAAAAAAAAAAAAAAAATCACGTGTGTGTTGCCTGCATGTGTATATATGTGTACTAAGTGCACACCTGCTGCCTGTAGAGGCTGGAAAAAGACATCAGAAGGTTATGAGGCATAATGTGAGTGCTGGCAACAGAACCCAGGTCCTCTGCAAGTGCTCTTAATCTCTAAGACATTTCCCCAGGCCCTTCAAGTCCTCTTGAGCCCAGCTCAGCCCAGCACAGCACAGCAGAGATCCTACACTTGCAGTGGGCATCAGAATATTAGATATTGTGTCTTCTTACACAGCATCAGAGGCTTGGTCCCCAAGAGTCTTATTCCCAAACTTCCTTAAGTTCAAAATACTAAATCAAAATTATCCCATGTGCTGAGGACTTTAAAGATGGTCAAACTCTGTCTCAGCATTTCATCCTGGATTATCTAAATTGCTGACACAGCAAAGTAGGAAGTTATATGAGGCAGGCGCTCTCTCTCTCTCTCTCTCTCTCTCTCTCTCTCTGTGTGTGTGTGTGTGTGTGTGTGTGTGTGTGTGTGTGTGTGTGTGTGTGAAGGGATTTTGCTCCAGGGCATGGTGGGAGCTCACACATCGGGGAAAGTGGTAAAGCCAGGTCTCCAACTCCAAGGCTTCTGAGCTGTCCTCAAGGGCTCCTTCCGACCCACCGCTAGCACTCAAAGATGAGGAAAAACGCTAACTAAACTGGAACACAAAACTTCACTGGGACCCCCTCCTCTCAGTGGTTGTTACAACGTGATTGTACATTCCTGGAATGAGTTAGTGCTTATATGGATGTGCCAGGTGGGGAAAGAGCCGTATCTAGACTATCGGGAACTGCATATTCGGACCTAGGGCTCATGAGTAGCTGTTAAATGAATCATGAGTTGCAACAAGACTTGGAGCTGTGTAACATTAAAACTTAGTGTAAACATAAACTTAGTGCCCTAGGGAGGTGTGAAGGGCTTCGTGAGAGTTAGAAACAAGCAAACTGAGGCATGTGTGCCAACGGTTCTGGTTTGAGAATCCTCTCCCTAATATCCTACCTTGCCAAGCTCCAGGGACTGGGAATTTTACATAGCTTTCCCCAGTGAGCACTCCACAAGAGAGTGAAGGGAAGGGAGTTTTCCCCGGCCACCCTGTGCTAGGTAGACTGGGGCTCTCCTGCTCCTCTGGGCCTGGGCCTGGGCCTGGGCTCGAGCCTGGGCTGCTCTGTGATTTCTAACCAGTGAGATTAAAGTGGCCCTTTGGAGCTGAACCAGGGAAAGCTTCCTGAGGGCTGGGCTATGTCCTACAGGGTCACTGGGCTCAGTCCACCGATGGCAAGTCAGTTGCAGCAGAGCCAAGAAGGACCCACAGCCCTGAGAGTGGACTAGATTTGCAAATGTTAATCCGAGGAGACAGGAGAGAAAAATAATCTCTGGTTTAACCCGCGTGGGCCCTATTCAAGTTGAAACAGAGAGGCAGCATGCTTTTTAGTCAGAACGAAATGTTGGGACCTGGGGAGAGACTCCCAAGGCCTTTGCTCAGAGATAAATACACGGCTTTATTTTTTATTTTTATCTTGTGTATCCAGTTTTACTCTTGTCAACGGCTTATGGAAAATAATTACACAGAGTGCTGGGTATTTGTGGAGGGGCAGGAACAGGAACGTGCAGTTTGGGCCACAGGATGCTGCAGAGGCCTCCCCCACCCACACCCCCCAGGACTAAATAGGAGCTGGTGATGCTGGTGCAAGCCTGTGAGAAGGTTGAAGCTCAGTCCAGTTCCCCACCCCCCAAGGGTAAAGCCAGACATCTTCACCCCTCCAGCCCCAACTGGAGCTCAGTACCCCCACCCCATGAGGCATATTGGGAATGGGGTCCCCAGTTACAGGAGAGTTAAACCATGCTTGTTCACACTCTCCCAAACTGGCCACCTGCTGGTGTTACTGAAGGCCCAGGCTGTGTGAATTAGAAACCGTGGAAGACAGAACAAACCTTTCACTCCAATCTGGCAGGCCCCTAACGAGGCAAGAGATTTGATAATACCTACTGAAACTGAAATATCGACCTTGGCAGTGAGCTTAATTTTTTCCCCTCAAAGCTTTGGGCGTGTTTTGATGAGCCTGGTTTGGCTTAACTCTCTCACACAACCCCTTTCTGAGAATGAGCTTCTGTTAATGGCATTGGAACTAGGGAGACTGACGAACTACACCTGCGGTGTCTTAGGGCTACCAACAATTATAAAACATCGGGGATAAAGGGAGACGGACGACCCATTACTTCCTACTAAGACCCCTTCCCTCACACTGGCAGGTCTGGGCCATGCCTTCAGACAAGGTCTGCATTCGCCTCTGCCTGCTCTTCCCGTGGCTCGCTTGATCCGGCTGGCTTCCCCTCCCTGCACTCTAGACACCTTAGACCAAAGAGCTGTCGATGGGGTCTGAGCTCATCTTGAGAGCGCCCCCCAGAGAAGTCCCCGAGAAAGGAGAGCGCTCTGCTTTCCGCTTGGCTTTAGCTACACAAGACCCAGAGCCCCTGCCCGCTTAAAGTCAGGGTTGCCCGTTCCAAAGCCACCGTGGGGGCCCGCAGGAAAATGCAGGCCCAGATCGGAGGCCCGCGGGTGCTCAGCGCCTTCACGACGGAGGTAGGTGGCGAGGAAAGCCAATGTTAGTAGAGTCGTTGGCTTTGTGTTGAGGGAGTAGAGAGCACTCTTCAAGGAGAGGGTTGAGATCTTAAAAAGCAAATAAAACAACTTTCCATACTATAATTGCTATTAATGGAAAGGAGCCTACGCTGAATTAAGTAGTTCAAAACTGCTTGTTCATTATCGGGAGCTCCCTCACTACAAGGAGGGGAAAGAAAACGTGAAAACAAAATACAAAATCAAGAAGCCTCCTTGACTGGCCGCCGAAGTGTCTAGGAGGCACCTGCCGGGCCAGGAAGCGCTCCGCCCTCTCAGCCTCTAGCGCGCCAAGGAATCTCACACAGCAGACAAGCAAAGCAAAAACAAAAACAAACAACAACGAAAAATGCTTAATTTCCAAGGAGAAAATCGGAGGTGGTTTCCCAATCCGTGTCATGCAGGGCTTGGCTGGGTAGCCCACTCAGCTGCTGATCCCGGCCTGGTAACAGCCATGAGGCTGACGCCCCCGGCTCCGCTAGGGAGCACAGCCCACAGCTCCCCCTTGCCAGGCGCCCAAGGACCCTCAAGGCGCGGGGCTCACACTTGAAGCCTGGGAACGCTCAGACAGGAAACCCACTTCCTCCTAAGCAGTTTCTTCCTAGCCGGATGAGAGGCGCCCAATTGAAGCAGAGTGATCCTCATCTACTAATATCCAGCGTGGCCACAAAGCGACCGGCCATTTACGCCGCCACTTTAGACAAAGATATTTGGTTATTCCCGGGGAAGCGAGTGCACTTTTGCATGGCTGAGCTCCGGGAGGAGGCGAGCCTCAGCCCAGCCTCCCGCCCGCTGGGTTGCGGGCGTCGAGATATTCGCCTCCTCCCGGACAGCGAGTTCCACCGGGGTTCAGACTCAGTTCCACTCTGCAACGGACCCGCGGGCGCTCACGCGGCTCCCTGGCCCGGCTCTCCCTGAAGCAGCCGCAGGGAAAGCAGCGGGGATCTGGGCTGGGCTGCTGGGACTGTGATGTCCTCGGAAAGTCAGCAGCAGCAGCTTCAGAAGCCGCGGCATCCAGGCCATGGGCAAGGGTCGGGGGCACCAGGTTTGTTGGAGATGGGACAACTTGAGTGGTGGACTCTCAACGCTAATCCCCGCACCCCTGTCCTCCTAGCCCAGAAGGCCAGCGGTGTTCTTGCCTGGGCCGGCAAAGGGGGTGGAGAAAGGGAACGGTGGGGTGGGCTGGGCTGGGGGGCTGGTCCGCTGGGGAGCCAGGAGCTTGGTGGGGGGGGGGGCGCGGGGCTCGGTGACAGCCTCCCGGAGGCAGCCGTTCCCTTACTCAGCTCCCCCTCCGCCCGCTGGGATTCTCTCGGGTAAGGGGAAAAGGGGGCGGGGAGCAGAGGTGTCCCTCTGACAGCGGCAGAAGAGGCAGACAGACTGACAGACACGTAGAGCAACAGTGCAGCCCCAGGGTTCATCCCCAGACTCGCACACTCTTTTGGTGGTGCCTGGGGCTCAGCGCCGCGAAGCCCCGATGTGGTCCGGAGGCGGTGGGAAGGCGCGGGGCTGGGAGGCCGCAGCGGGAGGGAGGAGCAGCCCCGGCAGGCTCAGGTGAAACCCCGCTCCCTCTCCCCAAACACCAGCCCCCGACCCCGGAACCCTGGCCGAACTGGACGGCGGTTCCACTTTGTAACTCCTCAAGTTGGTTGCAAAGCAGCCTTCCTTCCTCCTTTTCCATCCCTCCTCTTAGGTGACTCTCTACCCCACCTCTGGCCCTCCCGCTCTCGGCTCCCTCCTCCTTTCCCTCCCCCGCCTTTTCCTCGTGCGCCACAGGCACCCCACAAAAATGGGGGTGGGGGTGTCCAAGGGAGGGGGAAAGTAATGGTTTGGGTCTCTCTCTCTCTCTCTCTCTCTCTCTCTCTCTCTCTCTCTCTCTCTCTCCTTTCTCTCTTTGAGACGTAAAAATCCTGACAAGTGAAGCTTAAAGGTGTTTACCTTGTCATCAGCATGTAAGCTAATTATCTCGGGCAAGATGTAGGCTTCTATTGTCTTGTTGCTTTAGCGCTTATGCCCCGCCTCTGGTGGCTGCCTAAAACCTGGCGCCGGGCTAAAACAAACGCGAGGCAGCCCCCGAGCCTCCACTCAAGCCAATTAAGGCGGACTCGGTCCACTCCGTTACGTGTACATCCAACAAGATCGGCGTTAAGGTAACACCAGAATATTTGGCAAAGGGAGAAAAAAAAAAGTAGCGAGGCTTCGCCTTCCCCCCTCTCCCTTTTTTTTTTTTTTCTTCCTCCTCTTCCTTCCTCCTCCAGCCGACGCCGAATCATGTCGATGAGTCCAAAGCACACGACTCCGTTCTCAGTGTCTGACATCTTGAGTCCCCTGGAGGAAAGCTACAAGAAAGTGGGCATGGAGGGCGGCGGCCTCGGGGCTCCGCTAGCAGCGTACAGACAGGGCCAGGCGGCCCCGCCGGCCGCGGCCATGCAACAGCACGCCGTGGGGCACCACGGCGCCGTCACCGCCGCCTACCACATGACGGCGGCGGGGGTGCCCCAGCTCTCGCACTCCGCTGTGGGGGGCTACTGCAACGGCAACCTGGGCAACATGAGCGAGCTGCCGCCTTACCAGGACACCATGCGGAACAGCGCTTCGGGCCCCGGATGGTACGGCGCCAACCCAGACCCGCGCTTCCCCGCCAGTAAGTGAGGCCGCCCCGCCGCGGGGCCGCGGGGCTGAGCACCGGAGGCGCGGCGCTGGCCGCTTATGCTCGGCACTGGGGTGGGCAGCCGGGCGGGCAGCATCATCTAGTGTGGTGTGGGGTGCGGGAGCTGGACCTTCTTTGTCCCCCGCTGGGCTAGGGTTTCAAAAGAGGCACTTAGCAGAGATGGGGTCCTGCGGACAGGTGCGGGCACCCAGCAACCGCAGGCGCCAACTATTGGCTTGGCGCGAAAGACTTTCAGGGTGCCGAGGGAGGCCCAGCCTCAGCTGAGGACTCGGGCCAGTCGAGTTGGAGGAAGGCAGGCCTGGCCAGGAGAGAGGCCGCTCTGCTGGGACGCATCCCAGCGCCCAGCCCGGGCTGCCTAGCTTCCTAGAAGTCTCTGGGCGGGTTGGAAGGGCGCACAGCTCTGGAGGCGGCTCTAAACGGGGCCGAGCAGGTGTCCTCACCTAGAGCCCGCGAAAGAGAAGGCAAGAGACCAAGAGCCTGGAAACTGGGGCTTTCGAAAGTGGCAACTCCCTTTTGCTAACCCCTTGCAGTTGGGGGGGTCTACCGTCCGACCTAGCTCTCTGCACCCTCCCACCCTCACCCCGGGCTTCCCACCCGGCTTGGGCACGAAACGAACAGAAGCGCCCTGATTCTAAAGAGACCCTGACACACCGATGAAGGGTAGCTAGGCTTGAAACCCCCAAGCTCTTCGACGGCACTGCCTGGGGAAGGCATTAGCTACTCCCCAGCTGGCTGGGCCTCCCTCGGGAAGGAGCACTAGGCGGCCTAGGTGAGGAAGATGCCGTCGAAGGTTGGGGCCGGCGGGCCAAGGGCCAGGAAAGCAGGGTTGGCCCGGCCCCGGCCCCAGCCGACGCTGTGCGTTTGTCGCTTACAGTCTCCCGCTTCATGGGCCCGGCGAGCGGCATGAATATGAGCGGCATGGGCGGCCTGGGCTCGCTGGGGGACGTGAGCAAGAACATGGCCCCGCTGCCTAGTGCGCCCCGCCGGAAGCGCCGGGTGCTCTTCTCCCAGGCGCAGGTGTACGAGCTCGAGCGACGCTTCAAGCAGCAGAAGTACCTGTCGGCGCCCGAGCGCGAGCACCTGGCCAGCATGATCCACCTGACACCCACGCAGGTCAAGATCTGGTTCCAGAACCATCGCTACAAGATGAAGCGCCAGGCCAAGGACAAGGCGGCGCAGCAGCAACTGCAGCAGGACAGCGGCGGCGGCGGAGGAGGAGGAGGAGGTGGTGGCGGGGGCGCCGGATGCCCACAGCAGCAGCAAGCTCAGCAGCAGTCGCCGCGCCGGGTGGCCGTGCCGGTCCTAGTGAAAGACGGCAAGCCGTGCCAGGCGGGCGCCCAGGCGCCGGGCGCCGCCGGCCTCCAAGGCCACGCGCAGCAGCAAGCTCAGCAGCAGGCGCAGGCGGCGCAGGCGGCTGCCGCGGCCATCTCGGTAGGCAGCGGTGGCGCGGGTCTAGGCGCACACCCGGGCCACCAGCCGGGCAGCGCGGGCCAGTCCCCGGACCTGGCGCACCACGCAGCCAGCCCGGCAGCGCTGCAGGGCCAGGTCTCCAGCCTATCCCATCTGAACTCCTCGGGCTCGGACTATGGCGCCATGTCCTGCTCTACCTTGCTTTACGGTCGGACCTGGTGAGACGTGGGACCCGCCCGAGGCCCGCGCGGCCTCGCCGCTTCGCCTCTGCCCGCCCGCAAAGACCACCATTCGCCCGCTGCTCCACGCGCTTCGACTTTTCTTAAGAACCTGTTTGTGTTTAGACCAAGGAAAAAGTACACAAAGACCAAACTGCTGGACGCCTTCTTCTTCCTCCTCCTCCTCCTCTTCCTTTTCTTCTTCTTCTTCTTCTTCTTCTTCTTCTTCTTCTTCTTCTTCTTCTTCTTCTCCTTCTCCTCCTCCTCCTCCTCCTCCTCTTCCTCCTCCTCCTCCTCCTCCTCCTCCTTCATTTTCTTCCTCATCGTCTTCGCCTTCATCTTCTCTTCTTCTCTTTCTCCTTCTCCTCTCCCACTCTTTCTTTCTGCCTCCATCTTCCCTTCTTCCTTTTCTCTTTCCTACCTAAAACTTGTGGATTATTTTTGACATTAAAAAAAAAAATTAGAAACAGCCAAGCAAATACAACCCCTTATGGATTCTTTAAACAGAGAAGGACATAGAACAAACACGGGGTATCTTTCTGGTGGTTCAAATGGGTTCCCAAGCTTGGTCCTAACACAGTTCTGGAACCTGCTCTGTACTACCACGGCCCTGAACTCTAAAGACGGAAAACTTCCCTCTGGATGCACTCTGCCAGCAAAGCGGACTTGCTTGTAAATACCAGGATATTTTCCCCCCAGAAGGAAGGACAGGAGCTGGAGAGGGGAAAGATTCTTCTGCATAACCCACTTGTACCCGACACAAAGGAAGTGCCCCCTCCCCGGCGCCCTCTGGCCCTATAGGTTCAGTCCAGGCTGGTCCCTCAGAAATTGTTTTAGGTTTGATGTGAACATGTAGCTGTAAAATGCTGTCAAAAGTCGGACTAAATGCCTAGTTTTTAGTAATCTGTACATTATATTGTAAAAAGAAACCCAGTCCCAGTCCCCAGCCCCTGACTTTTTTTAAAGGGCATTGACAAACCTGTGCATATTATCTGACAGTTTGGTACTCAGCCTCAGTCTCCTTTTCGGTTGTAACTTATGTAGATATTTGGCTTAAATATAGTTCCTAAGAAGCTTCTAATAAATTATACGAATTAAAAAGATGCCTTTTCTGATTAAAACCCCTTCTTTTTGTTTGGTTTTTGATTTGCCTTTTAACGGCTTGGGGAGGTGGGAGGTAGGGGCTCATTATTAAACCTGATGGGACCCAAATTACTGGGTTTGAGCTCGGGATTCTGATTCTGACCAGGTAAGGAAGCCAATTCTAGAGTTTCCATCCCACAAAAAGAGGGGATTTTGTTCAGCTTTGAACTCTAGTGGAATAAAAATCTGGAGCAGTCTTGGGACCTTTTGATAGGATGAAAAGTAAACTACTTCTTTAGAAGGGGAGGTAGCTGGGGGGGAGTGGGGGGACAGAAAACAATGGACTTTTTTTTTTTTTTTTTAAGAGCCAACCTTCTGATTTTAGGAGTCTCAACAGCTGGTCTTACACAGCTGACCCAATGTTTAAGACAGTGGACCAGGTCAGCCGTTTGAAATAGCTCTGGAGATACTGTCATTTTTAGTGATGAATTGCTTCTGTACATTTGAATTTCAAACCTATGTTCCTAATTCCCACCTAGCCTCCTAACATTTAGAATCAGTGTGGTTGGTTCTGAGTTTTATTTCAACACTCTAAAGCAAGGTCCTTCCCTGCTCAGGGATCATCAGCTCCCCACCCCTCCCCTCCCATCCTAGAACTCTACATCCTGGCTTCTAGTGGCTACTCTGTCTTATCTCAGTGTGGACATGGTGTCCGGTTTAGGGGTGCCTCTAGCAAGGCATGGGGAGCTGCTGCCTCACTCTTCACCCCAACACTTTCAATACCTAGGCTCCTAAATCTTTGCAGGAATGAATCCTTCTCCTACCCCCAACTTTCTATCACCCCCCAAAACAAAACCAAAATAACTTTAAACTGCCCCCCATCTCTGATTATTTTCTCATCTCCACTAGCAGATAGGTGTGCTGGGAAACCATTAAGGTTGTGCCGGGGGAGGGGGGGGGTGGTCCTGGTCAAAGCGTGGTCATGGATAGAGGAAAAAACCTACAGCTCCTTGGATGAACTGTTGCTTCTTAGGAGTTACCTCTAGCAACCCTGTGCAGATAAGGCAGTCTGTGAGCTGCAGATGGACAGCCCTACCAGCCCAGGGTGCATCCAGCGCCTGCAAGGGTTTGATGTGGTGACTGATTGACTTTGGGCACATCTTGTGTTCATTTTTCACTCAGACGTTCAACTATATTTTTCCTTCCTCTGTGACTCCCGTCTTCCCTCCTTCCTTCCTCTCCTCTGTCCTATTCTCTAACAATTTTTCCAAGTTCTCCACTGCACCCCTCCCCCAGGATCTTGCCGGTTTTTGTTTTGTTTTTTAAAAAATATGAACTTGAATCCAGCAGTCGTTTTCCCTGATGTCCAGGGGATTTCTACTCTACCGTGCCTTAGGAATGGGGGCCAAGGGTGGCTTTCTTCCTCAGAAACCTAATCCTGGCTATGGGGATGTGGCTTCTCGTATCTTGAAGGTACTCTGATATTCTGAAAGGATGGTTGGTTGAGTCTGCTCAGAGTCTGCATGGGGCGGGGGTACTCTCGGCAGAGCTCATATTTTGGAAAAACAAAACCAGGAAAGTTGAATCATTTCTGTTGGAATAGGCATCTGTGATTCTGGGACAAGGACTGCAGGCTGTGGATGTCCAGGGAGGCAGGTGCTGGCAGCTGCTGCTCAACTCCTAAGTGGGGGGTGAGTTTAACTCAACCAGTCCAGGCCCAGGCAGAGCCTGGCGGGCGGTAGACACCACACTGCTCTGCCTCCATTCTAGCGGAGTAACAACATGAGTGTACTGTAGCGCTCTGTCTTATGTTCCTTATGCTAGTTGGAGTTTCTAACAAATACATTTCTTCTCCAGCCGGCTTAGTTGGAAGTCTGGTTTACTTGTCCCTGAAATAGGTGAATTCGGAGGGGCCTGGGGAAGAGCCCCAACAAACAGGGCTTTGGCCTTATCATCAATCACTCTGGTTCTTCCAGCTCCCGCCTAGGGGACCTGTGGCAGGTACTGAAGCAATCTTGGGAAGCGGACTCTTTAGCAAACTAGGTGCCAGATTCAAGGTGAGAGCTCCCCACAGCTTGCGCACACCCTGCATCCACACAACCGGCTACCCGCTCAGCATCTGGAAGGGGCGCTCGCTTATGCTTATTTCAGGCTTTCAATAACTCAGGCTCAAGTTGGTTCTGGCCTCCCAGAAGAAGAAATAAGTATTCCGGAGATGCCCCTGGCACTAGAGATGTTAGAAGAGGGGAAAACTTCCCTAGTGAGCCTATAGAACAAATGCCTTAGAAACTGTCCCCCTGACAAGTACCTCACCCGACCCCAGGCCTCGATGGTTCTGGCAGTGGGGGTATTTTGCAGACAGCATCCTCAGCTTTGCTCCTCTCCCCCCACCCCACCCCAACCCCGCCATGTAAACACGAGGACTTTCTCGAGAGCCCTGGAGAGCAGCTCTAGTGCCTTCGGGGCCTGAAACCCCAGGCTTGGCTTGTTTGATGTTTAGCATCCCAAAGCGGCTCCCCACCCCCGCCCCAGCCTGGGAACCCCGAGCTGTGGGGCCAAGGAGAAGGGAAAGCTGTTCTCTCAGCTGGCGAGCAGTGGACTGGGCTGGGCTCAGAGAAGAGGCTAAAACAGCAGGACAGAGATGCCCTGAGCAGGGGAGGAAGGGATCCTGGGATGCTGTGCCCACCCTTAAGGACACAGCTGGGGTCCTCAAGGCCAGGAGGAAAGAAATGTCCCAGCTCGTGGGCGTACACTAGGGGTAGGAGGGCAGCCCGGTGGAAGTAGCTTGGGTCCTGCGAGAGAAAGGTAAGCTGGGTCCGAGTTCATTTAGTGAGCATGGAGACGGCATCCACATCTTCGGGTGATCGGGGCCTCGAGGAGACAGCGCTTCGTGTCACTGCTCAGAACTTGGCCTTTTTAAGGGAAAGACTTGCTTGGGAATCTTCCAAGAGATTTTAAATGCTTCCTGGGAGCTCCAGTGACGGTGCTTGGATGTGGTTTCGTAGTCTTTGATTTTGAAAGCCCAGGAAGATTCGCAGACTGTAAGAGGCTGCACACCCTTGGCGCTGCCGGGAGTCTGGGCGGCGGCGAGCGCTGCGGAGCTGTCTCAAGGCGTGAGTCTCTTCTCAGGCGATCTCAGATAAGAGGAAATGAGAAAGAGCTTTTCTGACTTCCAACTCATTAGGGACCAGGTAAGGTCAATGCTTTCTCTATTATGCCTTTATCTTAAAAGCAGGTCAATTTAAGATAAGGGAAGGGGGAAAAATCCACAATCTGTGTGAACCTTGCTGATATAGGCTGACCCCTTTTCTGAGCTTAAGTAAGACATTCATTTCTATAAACAAGGGAGTTGGGGGACGCTGCCTTGAATCCTGATCCGAAGTCTCCAGACTCTCTCTAGGCATAACTTCCCCGCCTCCTTCCCATCCCTCCCCAGTTATGAATGTGAAGCTGGGTGAACAGACTATTATATTAGTGGGGGCCAGGAAGCCCATTGGGAAATGTGAATCTGAGGTAACATGATTGATTCTTCCACCGTTTGCTAGCTTGTTTCGAAAAAGTGGCCTAAGGGTATTAGGAAGGATGGGGATGTTTCTTGCTCAATCTGTTTGGAGATGCCTGAAACCACCTTCATCCGGTTTTCCCTACCTTACTGTCTGGTGAGTGCTTCACCGTGTGTGGGGGTTGTGCTCCTGGGGCTTCAGCTCACCTTCGGTGGCACCCAGTTTGGAAACCTACCACAACAAAAAGTTTGCTGGTGTCTCCCCAAGTGAGTGGCTTTTGGAAGGTGTGGCCTCTTTCCAACCACCCTGGGTGTCTCATGAAATTGGTATGGATGGAAGTAAAGCATGTATTTTATTGAAGGGGTGGGTCAAGGATTGCATGAACCCTTACCCCCACTCCACATATTTGCATTTCTGAACTTTCTTTGATGGTGTCTTAAAGGAACGGAGGAAGAGCTGGCTCAGTGGAGCAGTGCGGCTTTTACACCATCGGAAACCATAGATGAAGTGGTGTCTAGATTTCTTTTCCAGTGACCTAATGTCAACTTGGAGGTTATTTAGATGCACTCCTGATCCTCTGTCTCTCTTTTTGATAAGTTCCCATTTTATTTCTGCTTCCTGGGCATTTATTCCCTTCATTATTAAGACTTCTTGAAGAATTTTGCATAAGATTTCAGTACATTTTCTTATAGAATTTCTTTTGGTTGTTGGTAGGACATTTCAGGATAAGTTCATCACTGCTGGCTCAAGCTTGAACAATAAATAAAAATATAAACACAAGTATTGTTAGTGCTAAGCCTTAGTAAGTGAGCTCTTTCCTCCAAGAGAAGGAACCATATCTGTTTCTAGCTACTCTGTAAGTACAGATGTGTGTACAGATGTTTATGTGTGTATACATAGACATATATACATATATCTTCCACACATGTATTGATTTTATGTACCTTTTCAGAAGATTTTCTAAAAAAATTTTTTTCAACTATAGAACTGGATGTAACAGAACATATTAATTAGACTGGAGAAAGTGGGATGTATCCATTACCTCAATTAAGAAATCAAATAAAATTGAGTTTCCTTTAAAGATAAATTTTTTTAAAAAGTCCTTAGTTTTTTTCCCATTTTAAGTTGGAATGTTTATTTCTTGTCATGTGAAACTCTAGAAAATTACTTTTGCTTGGAGAGGTTTGACCATTTGTTATCAAGGTGCCTCGGGCATATCTGTGTGCAAGACATCTTTTGACAGTCTACAATAAAAGTTGTATTCTCTTACTGGACTGGCAATGTCTACTGCTAGATGAGTTGGTAAGAATACTACCATCCAGCTAACAAAATCAAAACAGGACGGAAAGGAAATATTTCTGCTTTTTATTTCTATCAAATGGCCTCTCTTTGTTGGTCTTTCCATAGTAGTGGAAATAAGGAGAGCCTGTCTGCATGCTGTGGGCAAACTCTGCCCTACCCCGCCTCCCCTGTGCTAAGAAATCTTTGATAGTTAGCTCTCCAGTATCAGTAGCAGAGGCTGTTGGTAGAGTGTTAAATATTGTGTTCCTAGGACTTCGGGGTGATGGCTGTTGGAATTTATTTCCAAAGCATAAGAGATTATCCCACACATAACAAGAAGAATTTCCAGGGTGCACTTTCCCTACAATTTGCAGTGTTCTGAAATGATTCTGTAGGAAATCACCCAGAAACAACACCACCTTTCTCCTTCTCCTTCTTCTCCTTCCTCTTCTTCTTCTTCTCCTTCCACTTCTTCTTCTTCTTCTTCTTCTTCTTCTTCTTCTTCTTCTTCTTCTTCTTCTTCTTCTTCTTCTTCTTCTTCTGTTTTGCCTCCCAAAGATGTTGCTTGAGGTTTCCAAAGTGCTAGAGAAACAGGTTTATTTGGTCTGCATGCTACTGATTTACCTAATCTCCCTAGTATACACACTGCATACCTCGTACACAGAGGTATAAACCTGAGAATTGACTTAATGATCCAAGGTAGGTTCCTCTGAGTTGGTTACTTATTATACCCTAATTTAGGAAACCCGGAGATATTTACTGAACTGACTATCCTACCTAGCCCAGGAAGTTAGAGTTCCACAGATGTTTCTGAGAAAACCACATTTCTAAACAGGCTTGCAGAGGCAGGCTACTTCAGGGGATTAATTGTTTCTCCAGACCTGGCCACTCCTTGGTGCCTCGAGGTCTGCAGGCCTGCATGGGGAATATAGGAGGTGGGAGGGACGAAGACTGGCACCTTATTTCATCCCACGAATGGCCACCCAGAATCAAGAGCAAGCACACATCCCTGTCTGGGGACAGCCAGCCAGAAGTTGGGGCTAGTTAGCACTACCACCAACCTTTGGTTGCCGCTCCCTGGCTGCAATGTGGAGGCTAGGATGGGTGCTACATTGTATCATACCCACATTTGACAGAAAGAGTAAAGCTTGGGTCTTCCTGGACAACCATGGAGTCTGTCTGCTTCGTACTGAAACTAAATGGGGGAAAAAAAATCTACTGGAAATACTTCACAAGAAGCAGCCCAGCCTGTCGGTCCCTCCATCGCCTATCATGCAACACTAGATGGGGTGAAAGAAAACATTGAGATGTGTGGTGGTATCCAAACACCTTAGCATTAACTTTTCAGTAGGAACCCTATCTAACAATGGCAATGCCACAGCCACACCAAGTTAGTTGTTTAAAAAAAAAATCTTGCCATGGCTCGGAACCATGTGTGACTCTTAATGGTGTTTGTTTTCGCTTCCTGGCAAGGCAGAAAAAGGAGAAGGGACTGGGAAGAGGGGAAGCAGAGGACAGGTGAGAACCCCCTGTGCCTGGTGAAAGCGTGGACTTCTTTCCCTGGCTGTGACGTCTGAGAGGTGCTACGGATAGTGGGTCAAATGCTGGATAGGGTGTATGTGGTTTAGGGGTTAATGATGGCGGGGGCTGGTCTGAAGCTGGCTGGGAGGCGCTGTGTGTATGGTGTGTGAGCTTTGGACCATAACACAATGGCAACGTAATTATCTGGCTGAAACATGTTCCAATGGCAAGAAGTTGCAAAACAGATAGGTCTTCCTGAGAAAAGAGGGCGCTGGTTACTGAGGCCTGCAGCCATCATCCTTTTTTCAATACATTTTAAACAAGAGGATCTAGTGAGTGATTCTGATTCAATACACATAATCAGTTTGCAAGTCTTATTTCCATTTGAAAACAGGGCCATTTACAATCATAAGAGCCGGACACGCTGAAAGATACGGAGCGCATTAAGAGCAGATGATGGGTGATAGACTCTGTAGGCAAGCACTAAATATTTTCTTCTAGCCCCAGACCTGTACATCTTGTGTGTCTTTAGTCCCAGTGTAACATGAATGGAATATTCCTGTTGGATGCCTAACGAAACTCGCTTAAAAACCGGCATTCTGTGATCAGGAAGCGGGAAATGGCCAGAAAGATGCCATGTTAATTGCGTTTACTGCTGCTTACTAGTGGTGTTTTTAAAAAGGTGTTGCCTGGAAGTAAAGTTCACGCGCTTGAGCCCTGCAGCCCTGTACTTTGTGAAGGATACTAACTAACCCCAGGCGGAGGTGCAGAGACTGGAAGAAAGCGAGCACAGGGACAATCCTTGCAATTCCACAGCTCAAGACGTGGGGGCCCTCTGCGGCCTGGTGGCTCCAAATTGGTTGTCAGGGGTCTCAATGAAAAGTACAGAGCCTTTTCATTGAGCCTCTTGAAATCTCGGAGCTGTTTTATGGTCTCTCGTTCAAAACCAAGACAAGCAGCTGCCTGCAGCCTCCGACTTCCTGCCGGCACCCCCTTACCCAGTCCACCCTCCGACTCCTGCCCCAGGCTTTATCTGGTGCACCCGAGGCTGCTGCTACAGTACCTCGCCTTACTTCCCCGACTTCCAGATCACTTCCAGCCCACTACCCTACCCAATCCCAGCGGATGACTCTCCATCCGTTGTGAGTTTTGTGCCGCCTGCCCACTCCACCTTAAACCTTTCTGAAAATTACACACACACCCCTGGCATGCTCAGAAGTAGACGCTCCAATGAATTTTGAACCCTAGAGAATATAAATATTATTTCATTGGGTCAGGACACTGATACAAGGGTTTAACCTGAAAGGATCAAACAACAACACTAAAGAAAGTCTAAACAACGGGCTGGGGAGGACGGGGCTGGAGAGATGGCTCAGCAGTTAAGAGCACTAGCTGCTCTTCCAGAGGACCCGGGTTCAGTTCCCAGCACCCACCATGGCAGCTCACAACTGTCTGCCACTCCAGTTTCAGGGGACCCAACACCCTCACACAGACATAGAGACAGGCAAAATACCAATGCACATAAAATAAAAATAAACAAACCATTAAACATGTAAAAAAGCAAAAGAGAAGGAACCCCAAACAAGTCACAGCTGTGTGGTAGGGCAGGGGAGAGAAAGATAGTGCAGCGGCTTCTCCGTTCCCAGTGCCGAACCTTCCAGTAGACTGAAGCTCTAATGATGGAATGTGTCTTTTGTGTCCTTCATTTTTGTCTCAGATGGAGACTAATTCATGATAATTCGTGAGCCTTGGACTGGTGTCTTCTAAGGAAGTGTAGGTTTAGAATTCTTTGTAAAGTGTTTTCCTCTCTGGGAAGAACCAATAGATTAGGGATGAGGGAGGGTTTCTGCTCCCAGTTTTTCTCAATTTTCTGCAAAACTATCCTAAAATCAAAAACAAAAACCACCCCATTATTCTCTTGAACAGACACCAAAAGATAAGGACCACAAGGATCTAAAGACAGCATCCTCACATCTTCTCCATCACCCCCAAAGCTCTCTCTGTTTTCTTCCCAGAAGCTATCCCGTGGATAACCTACAGTCTTCTAGGGGAACTGTCCACCTTGGGAGGAAGGCTGGGGTGGCAGGAAGGGTTCAGACTGCCCAGTTCTGCAAACTGGGGCTGGGGGGCGGGTAACAACAGAGATCCTACAGCTGGGAGGAGGTGAGTATGAAGCTGGGATCAGCAGAACCTGGGACCAGCTAGAGAGTGGGCTTGGCTGAGTGGGACACAGGAGCACTGTTACCTAGAGCCACAGAGAGCCAAGCAGGCTCTGGGGCAGGAAGCTTCAGCTCCCTAACACGCCTACACAAGGTTACAGCCAACAACTGCAGCTCCAGAAGTGAGGCTGATTTGTGCTTATCCCTCCACACCCTCTTGGGCCAAAGGTACCAGGATCAGAATTTCTAAGCCAAGTCTTTAGGTGTAGACCCCGAGAGAGGAAACCTTGGCCTGCCTTTCCCAGGAGGCCTCCATGGTTGCCTAGGGTTGAGTCCCCAGGACCCCTGCAGGGGCATCTTAATTCCTGTATTCATAGCCTGACGCGACTTTATCATCAGTTTGCTTGTTCCTCAGTCCTCTCCTTATTTCCCGTCTCTCTGGTTCAATGCCTGTTTTCCTTGCTTTCTTATCCAATTCCAGATTCAGAGCCGCAGTCCTATTTTGTAGGCAATTCAGTGTCATTTTCCTTAATGCCGGTACTAAAACGAAAAGCAGATAAAGTGGATGGGCTAAACTGTAAAGAATAAAAGCCAGCGAGGTCCTCATGGGAGGCCATTTGGGGAGTAAGAAGACCAGAAGAATGGCCAAGGTCTGCCTGTCAGGGGGACATGCAAGAAACATTGACCGAGGAAGCAGAGAGGATCCTCTGTCTAAAGAAATTCAATTAATACCAGTAGCGGGAGGGGGCTGAGGGGTGCACAGCCCCTACATTCTTGCTGTGTCAGCATAGCCCCCCAAGTGGAGGAGGAGCACATCTTTCTGGAATAGTCTGGGAGGGAAGGGGCAACCCTAGGAGATACTGCCAGGGCTCAGGAATGCGAACCACCTTGCCAGGACAAATTTAAGAGGCCCTGGTTTCAGCCCCAAGCCGTCTTCTCTAGCCCATCTTGCTATTTCCACCTGGCAACTCTGGGCTCTGTGCCCCGAGGAAGTACACATTGGGGGGGGGGGAGCTAGGAGTAAAAGATGCAGTTATGGGAAGAGAAAATAGCAGCTGTTTTCTAAAAATATTTTTAAGTTAAAAAAGAAAAGAAAATGGCTTCTGGAAACTTCTATGGAAGCAGACAAAACTTTCCTTGGAGACCTGTGTCCCACTACACCCCTCCCAAGCTGGGAGACGTGCTCTTGAACTGACTAGAACCCTTTTAGCCCCTGTAAGTTTGTCTGGCCAGGAGGAGTCATCATGGGAAAGGGCGACCCAGATGCCTAGGAACTGGGTGGGAAGATTTGGCTGGGTCTAACACAGGATCCCTGCTCATAACCCTCATTTTGGAGTCTGAAGCTTCCCAGGATGGAAGACCTCAATCCTCAGGGGCTGTGTTTTGGCAAACGCCGCCCCTCTTAAAAACCGAAACAAAGCAAGCAAGCAAGCAAACAAACAAACAAAATAAAACTAACCAACCACCACCAACAGAAACAACTGGCTAGAGCAGCTGGCACAGCCTCGGAGCCCAGAGACTGACTGCTTGGGCCTGCTGGTGGGGCTCTATCCAGGAACAAGGAAGTCTCCACCCGGCTTCGGCTCCCTTAGGGGGCATTTCTGCAGCGCCGGGGCACCCGGACTCGTTCTATTTTAAGGGTCACACACGCTGTGAAGTATTTTAGCTGCATCACAACCTTTTAAATACCCCAGCATGACACTGCCTGCCTGAATAAGGGCCTCATTTGGGTGGTGGCCGCCGAGGCGCTCCTTTGAGACGCTTGGGCGGCTGGGAAGCCCCCGCTCGCTCTGCACCGGCGGGGCAAGCAGGGTGAGGTCTCCGGGAGGGACCGTGGCACTGCCGGCCGGTCTGGGAAGGAGGGAGGCGGGCGGTCCAGGCTTCGGGCGGTCGGTGGAGAGGTCGTGCGCTTCCGGAGCCCTCCAGCCCCCGGTGGCTCCGCCGTCGGGCTTTTCCGGAAAAAAAACAAAAACCAAGACCCGGCTCCGTGCGAACTCAGCCAGCCGGAGGCTGAGGCCTGAGTCCTTCTTCGACACACGCGGCTCGCCTGGCTTCCCCGGTTCTTAGTCTCTGATAATTTTGGAGGCCAAGATTTCCATCTTTGGGATGAATTGTTTCATCTTTCCTAAATTCAGAAACGGGAGTCTTCAAAAGTCTTAATGTGTGTCTGTATGTGTTTATTTTTTATTTATTTATTTTCTAGCGTTCAAATGAATGCGAAGCCACGGATCGAACCCTGTCACTCATTTGGGGTTAGCGTCTGCCGATATTTCACACGGAAAACAAAACTTGGGTCTCTCTTATTTGGAGTTGTCCTTAACCTTTGCAGCAACTGCTGTAGATGCGGCTCTGGCCAGTCTCTAATAGATTTTACCAGGGACGGGTGACAGAGAACTGATTTCTTTTCTATTAGGGTTTAGCACATCTTTGTTGAAGCCTGTAGAACGACCAGGGATTAGATTTGCATCTCTTAGACGCCCTGTGTGGTCTTTGTGCGAAGCTTGTAACTGTTAAAAATGACTTGTTAGGAAGCGTGTGGGCTCTCAGCCTCTCCTTTTGACAGAAGGATTGAGAAATTCAGATTGGCCCTGTAGGATTTAGCCTGCAGATTCCACCTGAACCCTAAGCAATTAGACCCTAATCTCACTGCAATCATATTTGAGTTAGGATTTGTTGCACTCTGTTTACTTCAATTAAAAGCAGTGGAATATTTTTTTTTCTTTCTTTCAGCTTTTAAAGTGAAGTCTTCAGGAATAAAACCTCAGGACTTTTTAGAAACGGTTTTGGTAGCGATGGGGATTTTCTTGTGAGCTTTCCTCCTGGCCCTCTTGCCCGTCCCCTCCCCCACTTAAATTATTCTTCTCCTGTTGCTCGCTGTCTGGGCGATCATCTTCCTGGAGGTTGAATTCGGGTCGCGACGGACAGCATGGAGAGGCTCCCAGCAGCGAGAGGCGCCCTTGCAGGGAGAGCACCGGGTCGGGGGGGGGGGGTGGGGGGAGGCTCGTGGAGGGGAGTCCCCACCAAGGCGCTTACACGGGGCTCCACGTGGAGCTTCCCAGCCGGTGCGCGCCCAAATCTGCCGCCTGAGCAGGCTCGGGGCAGTAGGCACCCACCCGCCAACGCGGTCGGTCCTCTTGCGGTGGATCCGGGCAAGGTCGGTGGAGACCCAGTTCTCACTGTCCCGGAGCCTGGTGGGAGGTTGCTATCCGACTAGTCCGGCTCTCCCCCGCCCCCCGCCCCAGGGAGAGCTTCCTCTGTAGTTGAGATTTGGATTTAGCTTCAGGCCTAAGGCCCTCCTGGGCAGAGTTAGCCAGCCCAGGGAGACAGTGGTCTTCTTTTGGCCAGGTACTCTTCTGCCCTGCGTCTCCCTAAAGCCAATGACCCTCCAGAACTGAGCCCTCGAGATTCTGCATCCTGATCGCCAGGCTCCAGAGGTCCAAAGCCAGGCCTGTCTGGGTGATGCTTCCAACCAGGGCTGAGGGGGGGACTGGTCATTCAACCCTTCCGAATCTTGGTCACTTAGTCCTTAGGCAGCTCCAAGGAGTCGCCTGTAGTTACTGTCAAGTCAGCAGAAACCGGGATTTGTGGAGAGTTTACGACCTTCATTGTTTAATCCAGGAGACTGTCCACTGTGATCAGCTCAGAACATTTCTTCATTTGGGAGCTAGCAAGGACTCGGAGTTCCTGCTTCTTCCATTTTGATTCATGACTCACCTCTCCAAGTTCATCTGATTCCGTTCCTCAGATTACCTTTCCACTGAATACTATAGACAGTCAGCACAGAACGTAAACGCGAGGGGGGCTTCTCCCAAGGAGGGCTTCAGTGCCCTTTGTTTTTGATCAGAAAAAGGACCTTGGCACTTCTAAAGCCACGCTCTGACTTTTAGGTAGTTCTTTATTGATCACTTGTCTCAGGGTGGATATTTTAAATTTCTCCTTTGTTTTTGAGTCCATCAGAACGAAGAAAGAAAGACAGCCTGCAAGCTAACTGTCTGTGATTGGGACTGAAATTCTTTAAGTGGGGGGAAAGTATTTTGCTGATACCAAGTATTAAATGCTAAGTCCGAAGTCTAGAGCAGTATTAACTGGTTTAAGAAAGTAATGCTTTCTCAGATATGTATAAAATAGGCCATGTCGTTAGGATAATTGTTGTTCTTAGTTACTATGAATGCCATTAAGAATTGTTAAGCATCCCCCCCCCCAAAAAAAAACAGAAAAATTCTATTCTGAGCTTGGATGTGGGAGACAGAATATAGTTGGGGGTGGGGGAGAAGAGGACAGGGCTGAAACAGTCATCTCTTTGAGATCTACCAAGAGAAATCTTGATGGACTACTGGGTGAGGATCCCAGCTTTATACCCGTTCTGTGTGTAGTTTAGTTGCACCCTTTCATTTGTGAATAGGATCTGTATCAAAAACCCTAGTGTGACCATGACAATCGGGTAATCACACAGAAGGCATCTTTGCTAATGGAGAGATTCTGTAAATATGTTTCTAGTGAATGCAGAGATAACAGTCCCAGTGAAAGGGTCAGGTGCCACAAATCATAGATTACTCTGCCAAGGGTTGCCAGCCGTCTGAGGTTTGGAGGGACATTAACTGCCTCTACATTCTCAGAATACTCTCCTCCGTTTGTGATTTCTCTTACTTGACCCTTCTTCTGTCATTAAAAAGCCGGCAGGCACAATCAAGGGCGAGCAGGTTGGCTACCTACCCTTCTGGCAGCTCTCCAATAGCCCCATTTAGCTGCCAGGAGACAGAAAGAGGAGTGAGTCACTCCTGTAATCCTGAAGCAGCATCTAGAACGGACCAGGAAACTTCCACTGGGTTTGCAGGTCCACCATAGCCCCTGTTTACATCTTCCACCTCAAATTTGGAACAGACCCCTGGGAGAATTCTTGGAAAGAGCCAGAAGGGAAAAGACAAGAAGTGACTTAGATAAAGAAATTCTCCAACAGTTCCTTGGGAGAGGAAGCTGTGTCCTACCAGCCTTAGTTTTGAAAAGTATCACAAAAGCAGGATTCTCATTACTGATAGAGGCAAAATCCAGGAAGTCCCCCTCATTAGAGAGTGGTGAATACCGCAGAGAAAATCAAGCACTGTCAATGAAATTTGGAGGAGTGTTATTTCATGTCAGTTGAACAAATTTCTGACTTAGAGCATTTGCTTTAATAAAGGTTTCCCCCACCCCTTCTAAATCCATTAGAGATTAGGCACTGAACTTTCAGAGAAATGTGAAAGTGGGATTATATCAAAAGGTTTCTTTTTTTTTTTCCTACTTCTGGTTGAAATAAGCTACTATTTGGCACACCAGGGGCATTGTAAAAATCTAAATATATTTATTTCAAATATCAGTGTTCTCTGTGTGAGGCTACAGCATGCAGGAGTGTGTCATGAAGGAGTTCTACACGTGAAATAAGAATTCGAAGATCCTCTTAGTTGGGAAGATAGGCCCCCGTTCTCATAATCTCATTTTGGAAGTGATTTGGGGACCTAAAATGAGCTATTATCACCAAAGGTAAAGCCATGGCTTGCTAGCAGGCACCAAGAAAATCCCATGGGCTTCACTGAAATTTTTCTCCAGGAAGCTTGCCTACATGAGAAGGCTTGTAACACTTTTGAACAGAAAAGAAAGGTACAATGCATTGAAGTGTGAGTGTTCAGGAGAGCCAGCAAAATGTGTTCTTTAAAGAAAATTTTCTAATATTCTAAGGGGGTCTCTAGATGTAAAATGTAAAAAACTCCAAATTTAATTTTCCAAAATTATACTACCATATTAGTATATTCTTAAAGAACAGAGATAGACATTAGTCAGCTACATTACCAAAGGAGGAAAATATTTTAAAACCAGATGACAGATTTGTGCTTTATAACTTAAACAATACTGAATGATGAACAGTCTTCCATGTTCATTAAGCAGAAAGAAAAGATGATGTCTGTAAAAGTGAATAAAAGAGACTTATTGAACAAATATGCCTAACCTCCATTTTATTAGCTGATAATACAAATTATTGCTGGCTCTTGCTCCAAGAGCCATCTTAATGTAATAAATTCATCTCAGAGCCTTAGTAAAGCTGAAGTCCCTTTGGAACTTTGTGGGGAAACTTCAAATGGCCACACCCAAGTTGAAGACATCTTTTTTTCTTGCCTACTAAATTATAAAGTTGAAAATTTTGCTCAAGAACATTTTTCCAGCTTGACTAACACTTTCTGACAAGTTTTTCTTTCAAGAGGACAGAGAGCAAAAGACAAGCCAGAAACTGTAAGTCTGTTCTGACTTAGGTGGTCACATTCCACATCTAAAAGTTCAAAGTGGTAAAACAACCAGCTTTTCTTTATGTGCCTGCTGTTTATACTGTGCATAGTGCCTTATACATAGTATTTTCTGAACAAACATTTTTAAACTCAGTTTGTGAAATATCCTCATTATTTCTCTTGTAATTCTTACCGGTATCTTCTTCTTCCTCTCCTCCTTTTTTCTTTGAGACAGGGACTTACTATGTAGCCTTGGCTGTCCTGGAACTCATGATATAGGCCAGGGACACCTCAAACTCACAGAGATTCTCCTGCCTCTGCCTCTGCCTCTGCTGGGACTAAAGGTGTGAGTCACTATGCTTGGCTATGATAAATTCTTCTTTTATTGAGTTCTATGTAGTTTTGATAAGAAATAAACATTGAAAATGACAGGGGGGGGGGAAGGCCCATCCTTTGCCAACTGATAAGAGAGAATTCTGGTATTTTCATATTCAAATTATGACTGTGTGGTGTGATATTATTTTGTTTGAAACAAACATGAAATCCCAGATGCAACACACAGTGAATTTAAAGAAGAAACAACTTTGAAAGCCTTAATCTTTCATTACATTTCAGATGTAAACCCACTAGAGAACATCCATCATCCAGGACTTTACCATCCTGAAGCTGGCCTTCTTCTGAAGTGATAACGTAACTTAAAGTCCCAAACACTATTGTTCCTCATGCAATAGTTTTGGAAACTTATTGGCATGGCCTTCCAAAAGAGTATTCAAAAACTAGTGCTGATTGTTAATCGTAATCCCACATAGGGCTGTTTCAGAAGGTGGCCCGGCGACCACTGAACTGTGTTCCTAACTTCCATCCCTCAGGGAGTACTACTCACATTTTAGTGTGTAGCTTGGGGGCACAATGGAGTCAGTGGAGTGAATGGGGTTGGTGGGTAGGATCATGAGTGTACAAGTGGTCTTAAGCCTGAGATACTCTGTGCCTTCTCTCAGCCCAGTGAGCTACTGGATGGTCTCTTTTTTTAGTAGAGGGCCTGGCTCAAGATTATTTACAGTTTTGAAGGGTGAATATGAGGCTATCATTTCATGTCACCATTTATTGATGAACATGAGAGTATCATTTCAAGTGGGAAATATGTTTATGTACTGAGGAAATCCCTAGCTTCCCTGGACAATCTCTCATAGCAGACATTTGTATCTAGGCAGTGTTTATTGATCAAGACGGGCAAGACTGGATAGAGTCGAAGTAATAGTGACAGCATCCCAGAAACAGGAAATCTTATATTTGCATTCCACTCCTCTAAACCAGAGAGTCCTCTTTTAAAGCACTCACTCAGTATAAAGGTAGTGTTGATATCTAAATATGTGTTTACAGCCTTCATGGATTTCAAGTGGTCTTTCAAGCTGGATTCCTAGTAAGAAATGGAAATGGTGGTGCATTTCTGTAATCTCAGCACTTGGGAGGCTGAGGAAGGAGGGCTAGGAGTTCAAGGTCAACCTCAGCTACATAATGTATAAAACCAAACAAACAAATAAAATTTAAAAAATAAGGGAAATCTCTTTATCAATGTCTAGAACAAATGGTGGCCCATTCTTTACTCAAGAATTCACTCTTCACTCACATGAAGGTAAGGTGTTGGTATTTCAAACCTGATATCAAAGTCAATTCACTCCCATGAGAAAATGATTTAAAAATTCTTCTTGGGGAAGGAGTTGATAGAAGCTCAGACCAAGTTGCTTCAAATATCCTGTTGTCAACATACATCCGGTTTAGAGATTATAATGGGAAAACTAGGGATATGATACCAAGACAGGGATATGATACCAAGACAAAGGTGCTGAGATAAAGTACAGTAGTCTATTTGTTGATTCATTTATTCAGTCAGCAAACATTCATCGAGTGCTCACCCTAGGCATAGCACTAACCATGGAGAGAAAGGTAGGTCTTTGATCTCAAAGACACTGGGTAGGAGAAGATGGATTTTTTTTCTTTTTTTAGACAGATAATTACAGTTCCGTGCAAAAGGGAGTCACTCAAAGTCCAAAATGCAGTAGTACCTCAGGGGAAGATGTACCTTTGTGTGGCAGGAGGAGGAAAAGTGATGTTTGACCTCACTCCTAAAGGAGGTAAAAGGTATTCTAGGTAGAGGAAACAGTATGCACAAAGCCCAGAGGTGATGGGGAAGCCGGCCATTGTCAGAGAATTATGCCTGCTTTGTATTACTGGGGCAAAAACTGTAAAGAGAGTGTTGGAGTAAACCCGAGGGGTGGGTCCAAGTTAAAAGTTAATATTTTACCTTGTGTACCAGACCAAAAAGCCACTGTACACATCTGAACATAGAAGCACGTTCTAGGAAAGCCAGGCAGTCGGAAGACTAGGAAATAGAGATTGGAGCTAAGAGCCGGTGAGTAACAGTGGTTGTCACAGCTGTTGTGGTGTAAGGGTGCTAAAGAAAAACACCCTTCATCAAATAGATCTGCACCCTAGAAGCATGGCAGGGATGCAAGCATAAAGGAACTTCCTAGAGAAATAGTCTTTTCTTTTTAAAAGGAAAATGACTGCTCACACAGTGCAGGGGTTGTTATTTTGGGGTGACTTGCGTGGACCTTTTAAATGCATGCGTTATTTTACTTATGTGATGGACAAGTAACTGAGTGGATGTTTCTATAACTGTAGGGGAAGACGGTATAGTTGCACAAAACCTGCTACCCGAAGCCAACTGACTTGCCTGCCCATCTCATGTTTTAGTCTTTGAAGGACTTTGAGGAAGTTGCTGTATCTCCCTGAGCCACCCTGTCCCTCTTCCTAAGGTGAAGAGCACAGTGTAAAGGACCCTGGACTCACAACGTCTTACTCACTAATCACTCCTAATGTTTATTTCTTACTTCATCTTAGTACTTTTTATTTACTTAATTTCTAATTTTTTTTTTTTTTTTTTACAGTTTAAGAGGGATAGAAGTATTTCAGAGATAACCCCCCAGGGTGTCATTTAAGTACAATTTCATTTTTGATGCTCCACGCTTAACTCACTTTGCCTTCTCCCAGGCAGGGATGAGGATGCTGGTTGTTTTGAAGCATCGGGCTAACTGCTCACATGAATCACATTGCATCTTCAGATGAACAAAAAGAGGAGTACTATTTAATCACTTTCTAGGCCTACTCAGCTAAATGGACAATTTAAGCTCTAATATTTCGGTTATGGATTTTCCTGTCCCAAATGATTCTGTTTGACTCAGGTCAAATAATTGCATGGTCTTAGTAAAAGTAGTATTGTAAAAAACTAAGGTCCTTGAAATGACTGAAAGTGTGCTGCTTCTAACAACAGCTCCTTATTTAAACTTGTGTATTTCTTTGGAAACTTCCTGTTACTTAATGCTTTTTCCTTCCCACTTAAAGGCTGTTTACTTTATTCTTGTATCTCCTAGTGCTCCTGGAGCTTCGTGGGTTTTGTACCTACAAAACATCACAGCAGAACCATTAGTAGGCTGCAGAGATGTGCAGGGGTCCCAGGGCAAATTGAAATGTTTTCTTTTTTTTAAATGTATGACTTATTTGAAGTTGGTGAAAATTCACAACTTCTCTCCATCAGGCCTGTTTCAGATTAAGTCATCAGAGAAAGGTGAGTGCAAAGAATTTCATTTAATATTTTAAAATTCTGGAATCCTTCCCATTGATTGCAAAGAACCCATGCAAGTTTCATGGATTTGATTTTGGCTCTGTTCTGTTTAGTAGTCTGATTAAAAAGTAAAAGAAAACTAGCATTTCACAGTTGTCTTTCAGAACTTCCTGTTTATACCATTGCCCAGACATACAACTTTTAAAGAGAAATTGAAATGTGGTTTGAGAATATAGTCACCAAATGTAAATATGCAAAATATGTGTGAAAGACCACATGAGTACCGTTAACATTTATTACTTTTTATGGCATAGAAATAGCTTCAAATGTATCTTTCAAAATGGAAAAATAAAATATTTAAGAAAATCCTAGGAAATAAAAGAACCCAAAAGGCTGCAGATATAGTGATCAGCTGTTATTAAGTAAAAATCCATTGAAAGCCAAATAAAAGGCATTGTGCAGTGTGTCCCGGCTAAAGCTGAGAACACAAGAGCATCACAGTTAATTAGAACCAATCAACGGGATGCTTCGCAACACCTTTCACACCAGTGCACCATCTGATCTTCACGGTCCTCATTTCCCACAGTGTTGTTGCAAAAAGGGACAGGAAGGACATATTTGACTCACTACACTCCGTGACACATTTTGATTTCTCCTCCCTCTCATTCTTTTTAAGTAACTGTTTTGGAAATAAGATCTTGAAAAACAAAAATCCTCCAGTGCTGTCTTATGTGTGCTTTCATATAATCTGACTTAAAGATTTGTTTTAATTTTATATGTATTTGAGCATGAGAAAAATACTGATTTTAAAAATAAAGTTTAGATCATGAATTTGAGTTATTATACACTTTTTGTATGACTATTGTAGTTGTGAAAAACAAAAGCTCTGAGTCTTTCCTGAGCCACTGAATACAGGGATATTATTACAACTAGTCTCATATTAACACAGTCCTGAACTAAGTTAACTACATACTATCGACACTATGTCTCTTAAGAGAAGATACAGGGCTTACCACTATCCTGTTTTCACAACTCACTGAGTGCTTGCTTTTACCCAGAAAAACTTAGCTTTAGGTTGATTTCTTATTCTCAGGAAAAATATTGCTAGAGAAAAATACTGCTTTTATCCTGTTTTCACGAAGTGTGTTTCTTGTAAGCAGTATTTAAATTTTTGCCATGTAGCCTACATAAAACAAAAACAAAAACAAAAACAAAAAACCAAAAAACAAAACTGACGGTTTGTTGTGTTCATCATCCAACCTGAAAGGCAGAATATTCTGAGCCACTGAGGCGCTTCAGAGCATTAAAAAAAAATAACCTATGAAAAAATATTCACACATTTTGACAAGCGTTTCTTGTCAAGTTTTTCCGCCTTTTAAAAGCTAGCAGACAGCCCTTTGGGGGAGGCAGGAAGAGCAAGGAAATATCTCACTGTTGCTCTCAGTGAGATGTCTTAGTTAAATGTCCATGGTCCAGTCCCCAGTGTTTTTATAAAGCATGGCTTGTCCCTGCAAATGAGCGGCTCTCAAACTCCTCAGCCATCTCCTGGTAGAAGGAAACCTGCTTTGGAGGAAAGCTAAACTGTTTGGCTTTTTTTTTTTTTTTTTTCCTGGTCTGCATATTGTCCCCTCTTACTTCATACAAGATGTGGCTTTTTCCCTCTTCCTTGCCAAACCCATCTAAATAAATAAATAAACAAACAAACAGGGAAAAGAAAAAGGCCTTTGCTACATATTCCCTTTCTTGAAAACTCATATGCCTGCAGAAAGAAAACAAGCTTTGAGAACCATCCCCTGCTTAACACTAAACTGTTTCCCCTCTTTGCACAGATTTACTCTCCAGCTCGGTGAGGGGGTGCATTTGTGACCCTTAGCAAACCTACCCTTCAGATCACCAGCCTCAGGACAAACATTTTAGTCTGGATAATCATTTCACAAATAATAACAAAGAGGTATGTTGGGATATGATTTTCTTCTCCTACTAAAGATACAGTAGCACTTGTATTTAACTCAAGACGGCTGCATTTGTCCTGCACGGCTGGCTGTAAGTGTTAGCTGCTTCCCCAGACAGCCGTTTCTGTAAGCATCAGCCCGAAGTTTGCTCTGTTGCTCACACGTTGATTTGTAGGAATTGGGGTAATCGTGGTCTAAAACATGCGTTACGAAAACTCTGCTTACCTCTAAAAACCAGTATTTTTTTTTTAAAGCAAACAATTTAAGTAGAAAAGTCATTTGATAAAAATAATTGGTTCAGCCGAAACAGGACTCACATTCTTCTGCCAGATAATGATTCAGTTTCGACTTTAACCTCAGTGGTATTCATTAGACACAGTGCTCATTCAGCTTAAAGTCCTGGGTGGGTAGGTGGGAGTGAATTAGTTTAAAAATAATTTTAAAGAAGTGAACAAATGTGGGGGTGAGTGGAATAAAATCTCTATCAGATTGACTTTATGTGATTCATTCAGTTCCTCAAAAATTTTCTCAAGGGGAGGGAATGCCCTCTGCTTCACATCAGGACAAGAGTGCCTTTTAAACTGGAGAGCTTGAAGAAAAGACCTTTGCTTAACAGATGGTAGGTTAACTGAGCCATAAAAATGATCCAGATTACAATATTAGGAAGACACTGAAGTTTCATAACTTTGGAACTCATGTAATGCTAGTCTTTAATAAATGGCACCTTTGGAAAAAAGGTAAAGCTGTTACAAGCAACTTCTGTGACTTGCAAGTCCAGGGTCAAATTATTTTATGTTTCTTTGGCTTTCTTAACTTGGGGAATTAGGAAAAATTATACACTTTTAGATTGTCTTCAGGTAGTGGACCTATTTGATGGTATGCCATTAAAGCAAAAGCGTATAAACAGACTAATTAGCAACTATATTGTTATGATGACTGTTATTTGATTTTATAAATAACCAACCTATATGGAATGATTATAAAACAATACAAATTCTTATCAGTATCACAAAATATTCTTTAATTAGTTAAGCAATTAATTTAAAAGCCTCTTGCATGTGATACATTAATACCCAGTCATGTATCTTGAGACCTATATGCATTTAAATTTTACAGATCAGCAAAGTTTTTAGCTGTATATTGTATCAAGGTGAAGTTAGTCTGTGGCAAGCTATTTGAGTTCATTTAACAAAGTTTTGACCTTTACCACTGCTTTTAATAATGCTGGTTTAGATGCAAAGCTATTGTTAATTTGCTAAAGTTGCAAACATTTTTTTATTAAAAGAGCTCTGCATTGAGAACAATACCACGATGCTGATAAATATTCACTTCCTTTACTACTTTATCTCACACATTTTAAAATCTCTTCAGAGGCATAATTATGTATTATTTTAAAGGGATGAGTAAATAAATGTACTTAGGATCCAGATTTACTCTAATAAAAGGAAATTCAAAGTCCTCAACAGGACCACGAGTTCCTCACTTGGCTTCACTTGATCTATCTTGTGTATAAAGCGAGTTGGCAAAATTAACTATCGAACACTAAGCAAAACGAGAAATCCATGGAGAGAATAGCCAAGAAGGAACAAGGAGGAGTTTCAGGAAATGATATTTTCCCATCAGTGGATAGGCATGCATACATTAAAGTATAAAAGGCAGCAGGGAGAGAAACAAAAGCTCTCTACTAAGGATCCTGCAAGTCTGAATTAACAAAATGGGGAAAAAAATGAAATCATTCTGCTTAAACCTGCTCACTAATAAAAGGAGAATCGCTTTTGTTAAATATGCTTGGTGTGATTATCAAGCAAAATTTTTTCTCCCAGACATCTATGAATAAAACATGCAGTTTGAGCATTAGGTAAACAAACAATAAATGGATGAGTTCAGTTGCAACATAACAACATTTTATTTAGAAAACATATATAATCATATTTGTATTGGCAATCCAAATTTAATGACTTCTTTCAGTAAAGGCAAAATGCCTTACAAATAACATCTAATGCGTAAGGGTTCCTTATTCTTTGCCCATTTTTTTTTTTTCTGTTTTCCCAAAGAAAGAGATTTTAAAGCTCTCTGCTGAACCACACATATAAACTAGAAGTCTGGCTATTTTGGAAATTTTTCCTTTAAATCAAAATAATTGTAGTTTACATATGCTCACACACACAAACACACACACACACACACACACACACACACACACTTCTGGGACAGAAGAGAAAATGTCTCTAATCTGTGGAGCTTGGGCTGACTGAAATAGGGCTGCAGCTGAATAGCAGTCTTTGGCTTATTAGCCGTTTCATTAACACCACATCTGTAAAATATGAATGAGAAGAAACCATTTACAATAAAGAAAGCAAACAACAGAATGAATTTCCTCTGTTGGTGTTTTACAAGACTGTTAGAGAATGGGGGGAAGAACTCTCTTTAGACGATGTCACTTAATTAAGTAAAGCGTCCTAATCAGAGTCCCCTCCAATTGTAATGACTGTAGGGAGTCAAGTACATTTCTGTCTATATTAGAGTATCTAACTGCAATGATTTATTGATATTTATTTTAGAAGTACAACACAAAAGCAATAAAACAGCAGAGGCAGGCAGAGAGAGAGAGAGAGAGAGAGAGAGAGAGAGAGAGAGAGAGAGAGAGAGAGAGAGAGAGAATATGCAGGAGCTTTCTGAGGTGCAGCAAGAACACTTTGAAAACATTCCTAATTTTCTCGCGAGAGGTTTTGCTGTTTAAAATCAGGGCACACCTCTCGAGAAAAGTGTTACTTTCCCCACATCTGATTTTTTTTTCCCACATGTTCGCTGCGGACGTTTCTTTGTCCGTTGGGTGAATCATTGATTCACTTTCTTCACTGCAAGAATCACTGCAAATGAGTGGATGGACACCTGCTGTTTTCTGCAGTGGCATTACTGGATTGCGATCTACACTGATTTGAGTCTTAAAATACAGCTTCTCTGTATGAGAGAGACTCAGGGAAGGAGAGTAAATATGCTGTATAGGCAGGCAGACATTGGCTGCCCTCCAAGTTGCACACAGCATAAACCTGTTTATCTGCCACATTTCACAAATCTCAAAAACATGTGAATAATCAGGCGAGCAACTGGATAAATGTCTCACACTAGGGAACCTAACCAGTAATCTGATGAGAGGACATGAGGATGCTAAGACATTTGGTACAAATAGACTTGAATTGTAGAAATGGCGCCTAATAAAGTTGATTAGTAGTTCAAAGAAGAAAACAGTCTGTACTAAAATAAATCTGAAGAGCTACCTCAATCCTGCAGGCTTGGTTTGGTATATTTATGTGCAAGCTTTCTGGATAATGGAGTAAAATCAAGTATGTACTCTCACCCATATGTCACTTGAATCATCAGTGCCCATGTGCCGTTGGGCTTTCTGTTGGTGGTTGAGATCACTTATTTCTAAGAACTCAAATTTAAATATTGGAGGACTGTTTTCAAACTCAAAGTTACACCAACACATACACTTGAAACTGAATTACCAAGTGGACTTACAAACTGTCCATTTCGAAGAAGCAGCTTTCTTGGAAAGTTGTGTTCTTTTTTTTTAAACTGTAGAACATGAATATTTGGGTATTAAATGAACTAGAAATCTAGGCTTTTACTGTGTTTCTTTGTTTTGTTCTAGTTCCTATTCTTTCTTCTGGATTTGCTGATCTTTTAACCCCCTTTGCTTTATCTCAGTGATCACTGGGCTTGAGCACTTAGTTGCAAAGTAGCAGCTCTCTAAGCCTGTAGCACTGATCTTCAAAGCTCACCAGGAAAAGCTTAAGGTTATTTATGAATTGTAGGCTTGGTTCACATCCATGGGCTAGACCTGGCTATAACTACACTGAGATAAATTGTTTCCTTGCTTGACATGCCTATATCTTTTTTTGGTTTGTTTTTGTTTTTGTTTTTGATTTTGAGACAGAGTTTTTTGTGTGGCCTTGGCTGTCCTAGAATTCAGTCTGTCAACCAGGCTGGCTTTGAACTCATAGATTCACCTGGCTCTGCTTCCTGAGTGCTGGGATTAAAAGTATGCACCACTTTTAATCAGTTGTCTTTTAATGAAGACACCAGCTTACTATATAAATGTAGGCTTCTCTACATTTATAAACACAAAATACTCTTCCACACTGAAGAGTCACAATCCACCAAGGCAACTAAATAAACACTGCACTCTCTATGATGCTTTTCATACTGCAGAAAGTAAATTTGCTAAAACTCTCCAACCCTGAAATTTTGTTAAAATATAGGCAAAGATATCATCAGCTTAGCAACAGGTAGGTGACCTGTACCTTGATATCCTAAACAATATTCTGCTATATTTGAGCTTTTTCATTAAAGCCTTGCCCCCAAGAGAACATATGTTGAGCCCATTGTACTGGCCAGGTGGTTTTTTTGTTTTTTTTTTTTCTTGCCTTGGCATTTTCTCATCCCCCCCCCCTTCTTTTTCTTTCCCTTTTGTCTCAAGATACAGGACAAGGATAAATTGAATAGCTTCAGTTATCAGGATGTGAAAGTCTACATCAGAATCAGTCTACTTGGAGCATACTCTTCTTCAGCAAAGCAGGTATTTGCATAAGGTGGAATTGTCTTTTCTTGGTCACTTCTCCCTGACCTTGCAAAAATATGACACATTTCTTCCATTATTTTAAGTAATTGCTTTGGAGAATTTGCAGGAAACAACAGAGGAACTAAAACATGTTTTTAAAAGATGTGCCCTGGTGAGCTGAGCCATGGTGTGTGCACACCTTTAACCCCAGCACTCGGGAGGCAAGAGGCAGGTGGATCTCTGTGAGTTCGAAGACAGCCAGGGCAACACAGAGACACCCTTGTCTCAAAAAACAAACAAACAAACAAACAAACAAAACAAAACTCCAAACAAACAAAACCCAAAAAGATGTGCCTGGGTAAGTGAGAAATGGAAGTGTATGGGGACTGAATACTAAAATTACACAATCTGGTAAAGAATGTGAAGATGCACCACACAGAGTTTTGTAACCACATGACATTTTACTAAGTTTTCTGCATGTGCTGGGCTGGGGGAAATGAACCCACAAAGTTGAAATCAGTTCTGTGAACCTCAGTTAAGGTTAACCATAGCTGTTTACTTAGCTATAACTGTTAAATAGAGTTTTTGAAGTGATGATTCTTTTGAGTCAAACATGATCATCAAACACTACATAACTTAGACACCAAAGGAACTCAAGAAATAACAGCCGGTGTAAGTGAACTTTGTGACTACAAAAACAATATAAAAAGCATCTAAAATAAGAACTGTCCCAAGTGTTCTCTTGTTCCCTCAGGCCCGTTCCTCAATGATGACCATTTGTAACAGCCTCTTACATTCTTTAACAGATATCATTTTCATCCCCATGTAAGCATGTTTTCTTTTAAATACTAAAAACTACATTGGCTGTTTTAAGTCAATCGATTTTTAGTCCCTTAGCAATGATGTTGTCCATTTCTCCCCATTCTACACAATGAGGTTTGCCTCATTCTTCTAGCAGCTGTGAAGGATGCTATGTAAGATGGCATTGTGAATAAAAAGGCCATTAACATACCGATGGAAAGTCATTTTATTTAATTTTTGCCTCTCAAAATTATGCTTCAGTAAACATGCACACTATGTGTACTTTTATAAGTGTACCAACAGAATTAATTCCTTAAAGTAGAATCACTACATAAAAACACATTTGCAACTTTTAAGTGTTCTCACTACCTTATTGATACAACCAAAGAAGTTGTACCAAATTCACCTTTCTCTGGCAGCGTCTGAGGGACTTTTAGCAAGAGCTGAGGTGAGAGTTGCACATAGGATGCCTCTGTCTGCCCTGCTATTTTTTTTTCCAAGTTGGCTAAACATAGTTCATTGGCTTCTGTGGTGGCTGATGATGACCTTGTAGAAAGAGAAATGTTCACTGTAGTCTACTTGCTAGGGTTGAGCCTCTAGAGCTGTTGGGGGGATGCTGCCCTTGGAAGGAGTGGGTGAAGCCTAGTAGCTATGTCTGTCCTCCCTAGGTCTTTGACTGGCAACTTCCCTAAGTGTGGGAGCTGCGGAGTTTCCACGAGAATCTGTGGGAGAAGCTGAATTAGAGCCATGCTGCCCGCCCCCTCCTCTCTCCTTCTTCCTCTGTCTCTCTCTGTACAGGTTCTGCTTTAAGGGTGCACTCACGTTTCCCTCCTCCTCGGCTTGAATTCCAAGTGTGTGCTATTCTCAGTCTTCATGGCTTCATCAGGAAGGAGTTCTCTGGGTTTGCTCTCCTCCTTGTCAGTCAGCCTCTGTGTATAATTAACCTAGAGGCCTACCTGACATTGACCCAGCCCCTGGATTGAAGAGTCAGTCTTATCCTTGAAACCGCCACTCCTTATTCAGTACTTGCATCTTTATCAGGCCTGTTTCCATCTTGAAATACAAACTCAGAAAGGCCCCAGTCTGCACCTGAACCGAGCCCCCAAGTTTAAGGGTTATGCCAGTCTTACCGAAGTTATATTTCTAGTAGGACATCTAGTCTGTATTCAGCATTAACATAATAGGCACTACGGTGAAAACTGTGGGTCTCTATCCCTTTCACAGAGGTCAACTAAGACCACCAGAAAACACAGATATTTACATTATGATTCATAACTAGCAAAATTATAGTCATGAAGTGGCAACAAAAATAATTGTATTATTGGAGGTCACCACAACATGAGGAATTGTATTAAAGGGTCTTAGCATTGGGGAGATTGAGAACCACTGCTCCAGAAACTTACAAAATCACAAGGAGACAGACAGCAGTAACCAAATAACCAGATGTAGGCCACTCTTTGGTAAGTGTCAAAAATATCCAAATTAAAATTCTATGACCTCTCAATTCTGGAAACATCCTACAGCTATACCTGTGCATGAACAAAAGGCAAATTGCTCAATGCAGCATCATATGTATAGTAAGAGTTAAGGGACCTTTTGATTATTGACAAGGACAATCTGTCAACTAGGAGATATTCTCCAGCAAATGACACTGAGTGACCCAGGATAAATTTCACATGATAAAAACAAACAATGGGCCGGGTGGTGGTGGTGGTGGTGGTGGTGGTGGTGGTGCACACCTTTAATCCCAGCATTGAGAGCCAGAGGCAAGTGAATCTCTGTGAGTTTGAGGCCAGCCTGGTCTACAGAATGAGTTCCAGGACAGCTAAGGCTACACAGAGAAAACATGTCTCAAAACAAAAACAAAAACAAAAAAGCAAACAATGTAACATGTATAATGTATGCTTTCCTTTGTAGAAAAAAAACTGTGAAATAATGTGTATTAATGCCTATTCATATTTGTAGGCCTATGCTGAAGGTGATTCAGTTAATGATGGTTTGTTATATAAAAAGATATAGTGGCAGTCCTATAGATTACCATGGAGTTGGAAAGTTCCTACAGCCTAGTGACATCTTATCCATTATAGCACAGTAACTCACATGCTTGTAATCACATTGGTGCAGACAGACCTACTGTGCTGACAGCTGTATTGACGTATAGTGTGTAATACTGGATATCGTTGATAATGATTATGTACTTGCTATGCTAGACTTTTTTCTCCTTAGTAAGAAAGAGTGTGCTATCAAACAGGATTCCATTTCACTCTAGAAGTGGCTTTCATGTTCATCTCATTTTCTGCCCACCTTAAGGGGACTTGTCAAGTTAGTCTGAGCAAGTACACTATATGGTTCACTTGGAGGCAAAATTGCTTAGTGATACATTTCTCAGAAATAATCTCTATCATTAAATGACATGTGACTACATATAAAAACATTGGAAGACCTCCCACGTCACCCCCTCCCCAAAAAACCACAGTTAGAGCTAGCTTATAGTGAGCATTTTAGTCAAGGGTTAAACGTAACTTTTCAACCTATATCTCTTTGTGTTATTTTAATTTTATTCTTTTCCTCTTCTTACATGTATATATTTTTATTATCATATATTAACTACACATATTAATGGGTTTCATTATGACAGTTTCACTGATGTGTTTTCATGTTTGCTATATTCACTCTCTTTTGCCCTCCCTCCCATTTCCACTGACTGCCTTCCTTCTTCTGTCCCAGCTAGTCTGCACCCCACTTCTCTCTCCTCTCTGTCTCTCTGTCTCTGTCTCTCTGTCTCCCTCCCTCCCTCTCTCTCTCTCTCTCCACACCCATATGTTTCATTCTAGTTGCTAACAGTAACATGGGTGAGGGGAACATGAGCAGCTTACTGTGGCTACACCATTGAAGAAAATGAATCCCCCTCCTCAGAAACCAGTAACTGCTTATGAATCCTGAGGGAAACTGTTGGCTGCTTAGGAATTCTTGGGGAGAGGCAGGCCATTTTAGTTTCTCAACCTCTTGAATGTTATCTATAAAAAGCATCATATTAAATATTGTTAAATTTTAAAATGAACTCCCTCCTTCCCAGACTATTTCCTGAGGCATTTGGAAGTGCTTGGCTACATTAACATGGGATACAGAATTTGACTGGATGAGGAAGCTCTAAACTGAAGACAGATGAGCCCTGGATTTTACTTATCCATAAACCCATTGTCTGTTTTGAGCAGATCTAGGGAAAGAATACTATACAAAGTTCTCAAAGTTGCTATCTCATGAGCGGGGCACATCTTAAGGCAGGTGAAGAATGTTAGGAGGAGAGCTCAGGCTTCATTCTAAGTCATTCCCTGAGGTTTCCCATGGGAACTCATGATTTGCCCAGGCCTTGAGCTAACCTGTTGAAGCTCCCAAGATGAACAATGTGAATGTTCTCTTCTTCAAGCTTTAAATAAAAGTCTTACATTGAGTTGCAGAGAAGAGAAATTAGTTACCTTACCACCAAGACGCTGTTCTTCTTAATAACAATGTGCTCCACAAATTTCTCAGAACATCACATTAAGGTGATCTGGGGAGAGGTATTGGGATGAAATTAGATCTGGAGAATTGTTTGGACTCTTCTATGAACTGAAATTAGGATATTTTACAAGAAGGTAGTAGAGAATTTTAAAAAATGGGGAAAAGATGCTGATGATTTCATGATTGTAAACGACATTGTCAAATGAATGAAAAAATTTAAACTCATCACGCAAGTCACAAAAGGACAAAAACGAAGAAAACTCCAGGTTCCTGTCTGTCTCTGCATTGGGTCTCCTCACTGCTACTATCCTGTCTTTTCAGCTGCCCTGCCCTGCCCCAACACTCTACCTGACAGACAGGCTTGGTTTTCTAGGACACTAGTGTTGGATGGCTGGAGGGATGGAGGTCAGCGACCGTCAAGATGGTGACTCCTGTTTCCTTCCTTGCGCTCACCCTGCCGAATTCCACTACCACCTCTCACAAACGTGTGTTTCCCTTGTATGAGGGCTTCAGATGTGATAAAATGTCCATGCAGCTTATCTGGCCCACATCTCGTGTTGGTTTCTTTTCAGGAAAACTAGTGGTACATTATTTTATTTTTATGAGCTTACCGTGTAAATGCAAGCCTGTTAAGTGAGTTATTGCCAGCAATCAGGACCATTTGTTACATAACATCAGTAAGAGGGACTCGGGTGAGAAACAACTCTGATTGTAGGTGTTTAGTCCCAATGTACATCAGTTGTAACTCCTTAAATGTATTTCTTCTAGCAGCTAATTTGAAATACTTTATCAGTGAAAGTCTTAGCACAATGGCTATACAAACATACATAGAAAAACATGAGGAAATTAAATCAGACTTATAATGTAAACCTTAACAAAATGATGGCTTAATTTGTACTCACTTTGTAATTTTAACTAAATATTGTGGTAAGTAGTTCTTACTTAAATCCTAAGTATATGGGCATTTATTATACACAATATGAAAATACTTCAAGAGGCTTGTGATTAACGCTGTGGTATTCAAGCATTAGTTTACAGCGACTTTCAATCAAAGACAAAAGGTTCAAGCAGATGATGAAACACGTTAAAAAAGATGTATGTGTACACCCAAGGACTTAATTCAGACCTGCTCACAGTAGCTCAGCTCTAGTTTTTATCCATAACAAGTATCTCTGGAGCTTGACACTATTCTTAGGGCAGATTGGCCAAAGTACAAGATTGCCTAGCTAAGTTTCATTTCACATCAGCATCGAATATTTTTGTAAAAAATTATATTCCAATCATTGAGTATAGGATGCTATCCCCCAAAGGCGGTTATTAGAAAATCAACTATCACTGAGTACCTTGCATGATTATTTTTTCTAGACATGGCAACTCTACTCTAGGGGTTCTGAAGAGTTCCTACCTATCTCCTTCCTTAACTCCCATAGCTTAACTTGAGGTCCCTCAATCATGAACATGTATGTGCTTGTTCTTTAAAGGATGATGCCTGGGAGGTTGGAAACCCCCAAATCCAAATGTCAGTCAAGTATGGTGATCTGATATGTTATACACTGATTGCTATGTTTTGCATGCAGTGTGTTCCCCAGTGATCACAAGTTGGAAGCCTTTGCTACAGCCAGGGAAAGGCCGTGGGGTCTTTAAGAAGTAGGACCTCATGAGAGGCTGTTAGGTCATTGACTGTATTGTGCTTTGTGGTGGTATTGTGTTCTCCAAAATATTGTGCACCCTAATAAACTTATCTGGGGTCAGAGAACAGAACAGCCACAATGTTAACATAGAGGTTAGGCAGTGGTAGCACACACCTTTAATCCTAGCATTCCAGAGGCAGAGATCCGCCTGGATCTCTGTGAGTTCAAGACCACACTGGAGACAGCCAAGTAGGGTGACTCATGCCTTTAATTCCAGGAAGTGAGCCTTTAATCCCAAGAAGAGATGGCAGAAAGCAGAAATGTATTTAAGGCATGAGGACGAGGAACCTAAAGCTGGTTAAGCTCTAAGGCTTTTAAGCAGGATGGTTCAGCTGAGATTCATTCTGGATGAGGACTCAGAGGTTTCCAATCTGAGGAAACAGGATCAGCTGAGGAATTGGCAAGGTGAGGTAGCTGTGGCTTATTCTGCTTCTCTGATCTTCCAGCATTCACCCCAATACCCGGCTCTGGGTTTGTTTTTATTAATAAGACTCTTTAAGATTCCTGCTACAGTGCTTGGATGGGATTGTGACAGTTTTTACAGACTCTGGTTAGTTCTAGTGAGAGTGAATTATCGTAAGATCAAGTCCAACCTCTGAGCTCTTAAATTGCTCTATAACTGCCTATCCTAGGATACCATCTCCTTTCTTCAGAAGTGGTCTCACTATTTTTGGTACTGACTTCCAAGGGGACCTCACTAGAGCTAAGCTGAAGTCAGAGCCATGGTGTGTTTGACAGTGCTCCTGGGAAGAAGCAAACAAACATATAGGGAACCAGTACAGACAACGTAAGGATATCATCAAAGTCCAATAGGTGTACCAGGGTGTTTTATTGGGGTTACTTACAGAAGCAGAAGTAACTCAAAGACAGCTGCATGACCAAAGTCTACTCCAGCATGGTACAAGGTCATGAAAATTGGAATCCTGGAGGACACTGCATAACCTTGGACAGTTGTGAGATTGAAGATTGGAGAGTGTTCTTTACAGGTAGTTCAATTGGTCTGAACCTCTTCCATCCAGCTTAGCTGGACTCTGCTTCTTCCAGACATCTCAGCTTCTCTAAGTGTCTCTCAGCAGTCCTTACTGCTTATATGTGTTTGGCAGAGGGAGGAATGCAGTGAATCTGGTCAGTTTTAGGGATTTCCTGAAGCTTTTTGAGTTGCTTACTTCCTGAACTTCATGACTTTCCTGCATGAAAGCACATTTCATCTTCTCTTAGAACATACTATGTCTTTATGAGCCTCCCTCCAAGATGGAAATTGACTACAGAGGAACTCACTGTGCTCTGGAGTCTTTAGAACTATGAGCTTAATAAGCTTCCTTTCTTTAAAAACTTACCAGCTTTGGATATTTCAATATAGTAACAAAGTAGAAGGTAACATATTCCCCCACTCCCTTCTACTTATGCTTGTTTCTTCTTGAGGATTTTGTTCATGTTTTCAAATAAAAATGTAAACATTAGCAAATGGGGAGAGGCTGCCATGTCATTAGTTGTCATGCCAAGAAGACACTTTCTTTGTCTTTATTTCTCTCTCTCTCCTTGAATTTGAATGTGGTGCTAATTCTTTGAAAGCATGTTCTTAATGTGTGGTGCCACTTTTCAAAGAGCACACAACTGTGATGTGAGTGAGGAGAGCCCTTCTCGGCTTAAGTCTGCTCTCATGGATTGGTCTTTCTTTGATGAAGGTGGGTTCTCTAAGGTTTGATTTAGTATTTTCTAAGTCAGGCCAACTGAGAGCACTACAAGTGTCCAGCAACCAAAGAAATGGAGTATCAACATGGTAGACTAGGAAACAACACATGTAGAATTGGCAGATTTGAGAGTGATTTACTTCAACTAGCTGTGAGATCGCATGCAGACCGTTTAGCCTTCATGATGCCTGGTTTTCTTTTCAATAAAACGGGGATATTGCCAGGTGGTGGGGGCACACACCTTTAATTCCAGCACTCAGTGTGGAAGAGGCAGGCAAATCTTTGTGAGTTCAAGGCCAGCCTGGTCTAGAGAGTGAGTTCCTGGGCAGCCAGAGCTAAAGAGAGAAACTCTATCTTGAAAAACCAACCAAATAACCAAACAAAAATCAAACAGGGATATTACAGTAACTGAATAGCAAGAAAGTACATGTAGAAATAATTTATAAACTTCAAGTCCTATCTAGATGTTAGTAGTGTTTGTTAATGATGATGAGGAAGATCATGGTCAAGACAAAAAATTATAGGTAGTCACACACATATACATATGTATGTATATATATGTATGTAATTTATGTATATATTATTATATGTTACAGTGCTAGGAATTGAATTTCTGGCCTCATGCATACTAAGAAAATGCTCTGCCATTGAGCTGCATCTCCAATTCCCAGGACAGAGTTTAGAGGGTTTTTTTTTTTTAAAAAAAAAAAAAAAAAAAACCCAACTATATTTATTTAGTGTGTATGTGTAGTTGTGGATTTGGGAACGTGCATACCATGGCACATTAGCAGAGTGCTTCCACCACATAGAACTAGAGCTCCCCTCATACCATGCAGAATGAGGGCATCAGACTTAGGTCATCAGGTTTGATGGCAAGAGCCCTTACTCACCAAGACATCTTGCTGGTCTCTATAGTAGAATTTTAAATGTTTACTACCTACTCAGTTCCTATGAACTATAATGTACAATCATTGTTCTCATATGGGTTGAGACAACAAAGGCACTGAAAACAAACTCAACTCCAGATATTTCATTCATCCATTCATTCACTCCTTCCAGACAGGGTCTCTTGCAGTCCAGGTGGCCTCAATCTTGCTATGTAAGTGAGGATAACCTTGAACTCCTGACCCTCCTGCCCTCACCTTTCGAGGTAAATCACAGGAGTGTTCCATTATGGCTAGCCAATTCCATGTATTTTAGAAATATTTTATAGGAAATATTCACCTCTATTTCTATTTATTTAAAAAATATAACAAAATAAAATATACTAAGATAAAGCAAAAAGCTATCACACCAACAGCAGGAAAAGAACCCAAGAGAAGACACAAGAATCAGAGGCCCACTCATTGGCACACTCAGGAATCCCGTAAAAACACTAAACATGGAAGCTGTCGTATACACACTGAGGGCCTGATGCAGACCACTGTAGGACCTGTGCATGCTGCTTCAGCCTCTGTGAGTTCACATGAGCTTTGCTCAGGTTGATTTTGAGGGCCTTGCTTTCTTGGTGTCCTCCGCCCTCTCTAAGTCTCACACTCTTTCTGACTTCTCCTCCTAAAAGCTGTAACCAACTCAATGAAATAATGGTACTTTTTAATAATTTGACTAAATGACTACTGAACTACAAGACCTCATCTTGATTTCTTGTTATTTCTTGGATTGGATTTAAGCATCTCCGTCTCCCAACCCAACTTTATGGTCTAATAATAGCATTTATCTTATAGGGTTCTTAGCAAGATTAAACAATGCCACACCCTCCAAACAAGCTCTCATATTTTGCTCAGGATGCTAAGGGAGGAATTGAAGCTTGAATTGTAACTCATGATTTAAGAGTTGTGTGCTCTTAGCTAGATTACTCAGCTTCTGGGTTGAATTAATTCTCAGTAAATCTCACAAATATGGAGCATACAATGTGTCACTCACTATAACACATGCAGCATACCCAGTGATGAACAGCTCAGATGTGAACCCTGCTTGCTGTGTGACCTGGGAGGTGTAGGAAAGGAAGATTAAGAAGTGATTACAGATCAGAGCTCTAAGGATATTAAATGCTCACTCATTCAACTGGAGCTGGACCAGTAGTTTACCCTAAAGGATACAGTTACAATGCAATCTACAAGCCAAATATGTTCTATTTGAACTTAAAACAGATTTGGGGTTTCCAGGAGATGGGGAGAAAAAAATAGGAAGTAATTACTTTAAAGACCACAGGATGTTCTTCTGGGGTAACTAAACCATTTGGGAACTAGAGAGAGATGGTGGCTATACAATATTATGGATGTGCTAAACACCACTGAACAAATAACTTTCAATGGCTAATTGAATGTTATATGAATTTCTATTTCAATAAAATAAGTATAAATGGTTCAGAGCTAAGATGTTTTTCCTAGGTTTATGTCCAAAAATTGAAGTCTGGGGTCATCTGGTACACACTACAGCCATAATTTATATTCTCAAAATAATTTATATCCTTTAAATTGAAGCAATAATGAGAACTTTTTGCTCTTGCAGAGGACCTGGCTTCAATTCCTAGCACCCACATGATGCTCATACCCATCTGTGATTCCATTGCCAGGGCATCTAATATCCTGTTCTGACCTTCTTGGGCACTAGGCACACAAGTAGTATACATACTTATGTAGGAAAAATACTCAGACATATAAAAAAATAGAGTAAATCTAAATAAGAACTAATTGGGACAAAAGATTATCACCTGCAAGTCTAGAATAGAATCTTTTTAGTTTTTTAAATTTTATTTATTTTATTTAATGTGCATTGGTGTTTTGTTTGCATGTATGTCTATGTGAGGGTGTCAGATGCCCTGGAACTGGAGTGACAGGCAGTTGTGAGCAGCCATATGGGTCCTCTGGAAGAGAAGCCAGTGTTCTTAACCTCTGAGACATCTCTCCAGTCCCTCTTCTTAGATTTTTAATGTATATTTTTATCTTATTTTTCATTTCAGAGTAGTTTTTTTTTTCTTATTCTTGTATTTTTTGGCTGTTTTGAAGTTAGGATCTCACTATACTCTGAATGTCCTGGAAGTCACTCTGTAGATCAGCCTGTCCTCGAACTCAGAGATTTTCCTTCCTCTGTCTCCTGGTGCTGGGATAAGGTCTGCACCTTATGCTTGTTCACAGTAGTTTTCTTAACAATTCACATTTATGTATTTGAACATTATTGAAAGAAAGAATGTGGAACAGAGGTGGTTTCAAGATCTTATGAGATGTCCACTGTTAGACAAGGAACTATAAGTCTGAGTCTCACAAGTGGAAGTGTCTCAATGTCATTCATGTGAGGCCAAGAATGCAAAGCATGCCACCATTGTTGCCAACATGGATGCCTCTGGTAACTGGCAAAAGCTGTTTAAGAGGCCGGGCGGTGGTGGCGCACGCCTTTAATCCCAGCACTAGCGAGGCAGAGGCAGGTGGATCTCTGTGAGTTCGAGGCCAGCCTGGTCTACCAAGTGAGTTCCAAGAAAGGCGCAAAGCTACACAGAGAAACTCTGTCTCGAAAAAAACAAAACAAAACAAAACAAAACAAAAAAACCCCCAAAAAACAAAAACAAAAAAGAAGAAGAAGAAGGATGGCAGCACGTGGGCCAGATGGTGAGGGTGAAGGAATCCTCGACATGACAGGACCACTGCAGGCACTTGAAGGACAGAGTAGAGGCATGCAGCCGCTGGAAGGAGAAGGCGTGAAGAATACCTAATGTTTCTAAGACGCACTAGTGGAATGGTTGATCTTTCAGGAGAAGGAATAAGGCAAGAGCTTGATGGAAAAACGTGAGCACTGTCCTGAGGGGTTGAGGGAAGAAGGCCTCACAAAGCACTAAGCATGACGTAAGGCACTAAGCGTGACGTAAGGCACTAGGCGTGACGTAAGGCACTAAGCTTGAGGCTGCCTGGTAACTGGCAGTTCCTTTCGTTCTCTGTGCGCTGCCTGTCCTACTCTGTTTTGTTTTATCTGCCATTGATATGCATGCTCTGGTTTATTCTCTAGTTTTGCCACTGTGGTTTATAAAGCTACCTATGAAATTCCAGGCGGGCACTGGGTTTGGGAACTTGAAGAGGTGGGTCTTCTGTCTTCTTCCCTTTGACAGCCACAAGTGTGTCAAACAAGGCTCCTCATGTCATACATACACACGCATTTATTTTGGATGTGTGGGGGTGTCAGGCTCTTGCTGTATCCCCAGGCTGGCCTCTTAGTCACCACGATCTTGCTTTCCCCATCTCGCAAGCACTGGAGTTACAAGTGTGTGCCACATCCGACTCCGCGTCACTGATTTTCTCATCTTCAGCCATGTTTTGCAGTGATAGGTCCCTCATTAGATTTGAGTCATTTTGTGTACTCTCTTAGAACTTACAAACTCCTAGCTTCCTCTTTCCTTTACTAAGTTGAGATGGGGTGTTTCTGTTCACTGCAGAAAGAGGCCTTCCTTCTTCTCCAGATAAGTCTTGTTATAGCTGTTATCTTTAATCATCAATAACAGTTTTTAATGGGGTTTGAAGCTTTGCTTGGCACTCATTCATTTCCTTTACTTATTTCCACACAGTGCATCCTATTTCCTCATTGCTCACCTCTAAGCCACGTCCATGGCATCATTTAGTACACCTGCCCCTCACTTCTTTTCGCACATATTTCTTTCAATTCTTTGCTGAGCTTAGGAATACATGGTTGAAAACACTGCGTGGTCTTTTGTTAACTGCTGTTTCAATATAAGCTAAGCAATATTTTTTTTTCCATTACAGTTTTTAGCTATTTTTAAAAGATTTATTTTATGTGTATGTGTGCAGGTACCTTTAAAGACTGGAAGAGAGTGTGGGATTTCCTGGAACTGGACTTACAGGCAGTTATGAGCTGCCCAGTGCAGGTGGGCCTGAGTCCTCTGCTCTTAACCACTGTGCCACCTTTTCAGCCAGCCCTCATTAACTTTTTCTTTTGTTGGAGGCGGGGTCTCTCTCTGTGGACTTGGCTGTCTTGGAACTTTCTGTGTAGACTTGCTATTTCCTGGAACTCATATGTGATGCAAAACTCACAGAGATCCTCCTGCCTCTGCCTCCCACATACTGAGATTAAAGGTGTGCACCACTATGCCAGGCTGTAACTATCATTTTTTGACAATGTCTATATACTTCACTTTATTGATATGCCACGCTTTACTGGACTATTTTTCCATATTCAGGCACCTGCATGTTTACACGTCTTTGTTCACATTGTTTTGTTATACTCAGTTGGTAATAAAGGGATCATTGCAAATGTTTTAAAGAGGAATAAGGAAGCTACTTTCACATTAAGAATTAGAAGGGATATTTGTTATTTTTTCATCAACTGATTAACTTTTCAGTCCCATTGATATCACTACAAAAAGAATGGGTTAATGAATCTCACTGACATTTTTATTGTTTGTTAGCATTAGTGTCTTCTTTATCTTAAACACATCAACCTGGTGATTGTTTCTTGTATATATATGCTAACTGAGCAATAGATCAAATTTGTGTGCTTCAAAATGTAGTCCAAGGAAGGCATACTGCTAGAAGCATACATGTGGAGGATTCATGAGGCACAGACAAGGATTATTAAATCTACCCTGTGGATGAACCATCTGGGCAACTACGCTTAAAGGCTGAAGACCAAAGTGTATTTTTATACAGACTTAGAAGGGGAGCAGACGAGTGGAGATGGGGGTGGCGGGGGGGATGCAGTCTTTACTGAGGCCAAATGTAGCAAACAAATCTGTGGTCTGCTCATGCTCACGAAGGTCTGTGTTGTGACATGGTCCTTCTTTCCTTCTCTCCTCCAGAGCGCTGTAGCAGCTCTCAGAGAAGCACTGCAGCCTCTGGTTTCTAATTTCTGTCCCCATGTCCTTTTGACTTGACGTTGCCATGTCTCCTTCCTGTCCCCTAGCCCCGCCTCAGGCCCCAGACTAGTCCTGCCCTTAATCACAGAGGTGGTGACCCACACTGGCTTGAAGAACTTATTGAGTCTCTTCTAGTCAGTAAGCCTGGCATTGTGTTGTGAGCCCACAGGCTCCACTCATGACAAACCTCTTGGAAAATCACGAACCACCTCTTGGTACGCAGCACCCACAGGTCTCCAGCTATTACCTCAGGCTGTGGCTACCTGACAAGTGTTCACTCTCTCTGACCCCATAAGAAAGCTCATCTGGAGTCCAGCAATAATTCCATCTCTATCTGTTTTATTCCTACTGAAGAGAAAAATAACTTTAATGGCAACAACCAATGTTTTACTTATTAACCTTTCCATTCCTGTCCCTGACACAAATAAACTAATATTCAGTTTATCCTGCACAGGCCTATGGCAGGGGAAAGAACAGAACCCTGTCATCATCTCTGTGTGGGGTGGAGGATGGAGGTGGGCAGGGGATGTCTGGGAGTGGTCTTTTCCTCCTACTGAAAAGGAAGCAGCTACTACAAGAATATTAAAAAAAAAAAAAAAAAATAGAGTGTGGACGTCATGTTCGGGCAGAAGGTCCACCTCACTGCCTGGTTTCCTGTTCTTCCCTGAGGATGACCAATCTGTCTCTGCTTTGCTGTTTTCCAGCCACGGGATGATCACACGTTAACCTGAAAGAATTCCCAGTAGTTTTGCCTCCTCTGTTAACTCCATGTTACCCTGAACCTGCGATCCCAGGAGCAATTTTCTGGTTATCTGGAGATGGCAATTATTGATTATAGCTCCCCCACCGCTGACTGACTGAGAGTTAATTATCATCAAACACCTCTCTGCCCCCAGTGAGCTATGCCAGGTGTTTGGTGAGTAACACTAATGTAATTGATTTTACTGTTTAATTTCTCACAGTCATCAGCTAGTAAAAACTATGGATCGAGGCCAGCCTGGTCTACAGAGCGAGATCCAGGAAAGGCGTAAAGCTACACAGAAACCCTGTCTTGAAAAAACAAACAAACAAACAAAAAACAAAACAAAGCCAAAACAAAAAAACTATGGATCGATGCTTAATTTTTTTATATAAGGCCTTTGGCCTATTTTACTTATATTAGATTTTATTTAGTCTTTAAATATTTGTTTACTATATGTGTGTGTATATGTGTGCATGTACCTGATGGAGAGCAGCATGTGATGGTGTGCATGTGGAGGTCAGAGTACAGCTTGGTGGAGTTTGTTCTCTCTTTCCATCTTTAGGTGGGTTCCAGGGGTCAAACTTGGAACTCAGGTTGTCAGGCTTGCATAGAGAGTTCCTTTGCCTGCAGAGCCATCGCACTGGCTCCTATATTAGGTGTAAACTATTTGCAATTTTTTGTTTGTTTGTTTTTTCAAGACAGGATTTCTCTGTGTAGTTTTGGTGCCTGTCCTGGATCTCATCCTGTAGTCCAACCAGGCTGGTCTTGAACTCACAGAGATCCGTCTGGCTCTTCCTCCCGAGCGCTGGGATTAAAGGTGTGCGCCACCACCACCCGGCACTATTTGCAAATTTTATTTTATTACTTATGTTCCTTGGCACAAATCACATAACCATGCCCTTTGCCCCTTTACCCATTGGGGTATTGATGATGTTCAAATGTTTATTTCAATACATTTCCACATGCTTGGAGAAGGTTAACTCTGAATTTTGTCTGTGTTTTGCTTTTATTGCTAATTAGTTTTACTGTTTTGAAAGTAAAAATGTGTGTAAAATATGTGCTTATTTTTACTTCACTTCCAATTTCTCCTTTTGGTACAGTTTTAAGAAAAGAAACCACTTTGAAGAGCGACTGAAAAGCTCTGTTTTTCTCTTAGGATCCCATTCTTTACTCTGAGAATTCACTCTGACATTTCCTGGATCCCAAAGCCCGTGTCTCCTAAGTCTTTAATATAGTATCTTTATGAAGGTTGAATGATGCGCACTTGGCATTTTGTTGTCCTCTTCGACTCCACTTATTCTGCATTTAGCTGTTTGTTTGGTTTTGCTATTCAAAGGGCTTATGATTTGTATATCATTCACACCCAATTTCACTCAGTTATGTACTTATTGCTCACACATTCACTCATTCATTAATTTTCTGTAGGCGGCACATAGACTCTAGGTTAGTCCCTGGTGATCTCTGCTCCCTGGTGCTCACCGATGAGTGTGGGCAGGATCTATGGCTTATTTATAGCCACAGAACATGATAAAGGTGGCACGGTGTCCACCTGTGACTGTGTGACATAATGTAAGAGAGTCACTTGTTGCTGCCCCAGTGAACAACAGCACGGTCTGTGGACGTGGACCTGGTGAGCAGTTCAGCAGTCTCAGCCGACGCTGACAAGGAGCCTGGATTCCCACTCCTAGAGCCATAGTAAATGGATTCTGCCTAGCCCTTAAGTTAGTTTGGAAGAGATTTATTTCCCAGTCAAGCCTACAGACTGGAACAGTTGGAGCGACATCTTGCCTGCAACTTCTGCCTGAAGCAGAAGACTTGTCTGGGCCACGTCCTGACCTTATGGAGACTATAAAGAGGTAGTCATGGTTGTTTAGAACCACTAATATGAGGTCATTTGTCTTTCAGAATTACAAAACAAACACTCAATTCTATACACATGCTATATGCCATATACACACTGGTTGAGGGCTTGAAGTACCCCAAGAACTTAACAAAATGTTACCTGCACTTTACAGATAAAGAAATCGAGGCTCAGAAATTGAACTCTGTCCCCCTTTTTAAACCATCACAACATATTTTGTTTCAATGCATTTCATTGTTTCAACTTAAGTATGGTTTGAGATACTTCTTCTGAAACACAAATACATTTAAGAAAATTCTAGGCCAGGTGGTGGTGGCACATGCCTTTATTCCCAGCACTCGGGAAGCAGAGCTAGGTGGCTCTCTGTGAGTTCGAGGCCAGCCTGGGCTACCAAGTGAGTTCCAGGAAAGGCACAAAACTACACAGAGAAATTCTGTCTCGAAAAAACAAAAAACAAAATAAGAAAAAGAAAAAGAAAAATTCTACTTGGCATACAGTGACCATAAGGTGAGAGATTTTCTAAATCCCATTATTATTGGTAAGGAAGCTTCTCTGCTTTTTATTATTATTTTATTATATATATGTATATACATATATATTTTTTTTCTGTCTCACAGTAATAATATTGGATACATGACAGGAAATTTGCTCACTTGTACTCAAAGCAGTAACTATAAACTCTTAAAAGGGGAACACTCATGCAGGCCCAAGCCTGGTGTCTTAGCTGGAACCAGAGCCTCCAGGTAAGACTTAGGATGTTCAGGAGTTTGGATTCAGCATTTGTTTTTTCTGGAAGGCAATGTATTTGATCCATGACCTAACTTTCCCATTATAATCAAGTATAGGGGGAAAAAAAGGAATTGGGGTGATTTAGAAAAAAATTCTTTTGAGTCCTACTTGGTTCAGTGTTTGAGGTGCTGCTGTGGGATTGTGTCTCCAGTGCTGTGTCTTCTAATGACAGGCCTTTCAATTTTGCATTTATCAGATGCTAATTATTCATACAACATGATTGAGGATTTGGAGTCGGAGATTCACCTGCAATATTTGGAATACCAGTGGAGATCCATATCAACATGGAATTTATACAGCAGCTGGTGCCAGTCACAGCTAATGATGAAATTTCAGTTTAATAAAAAGACCCCCAACTGAGCACAACCATCTTGAAGAAAGTATACTTATCAAACAGCTTTCAATCAGTTCAAGAGAGACACCTTAATTGGGAAGAGGAAGAATTGCACGTAGTTTGTCACCATGCCAGTTTCAGATCAATAGCATTGCCCTGCTCTTTGGTACACATAGCCTTTCCTTATGCCATTTACTGTGTGTACACCCTCTCCATTGAGATGAGCTCTTTGTTCAGTTGAGAGTACATGATCATGCCCCCTTCTAATTCACCCATTTCATTATAATACCTATGAATAAAATTTAGACTGTAATCATAAAGCTCAATACTTTTTCTGAAATTTCTATTTCCTGTTACTGGAAATCGGTGCTTATGCCATGTTGTATTTTCAAAAGTTATTTTTTTTTTTAAACAAAGCCACACAAACAACATAACATCGTGTTAATTTCCCTCTAAGAAGAGACACATGAATGATGGTAATCTGACTTCTATAAGATTATGATTGGAGGAGAAAGTACAGAATAATCTATTATCAGGAAGCAAAGAGAAGACGGTTTCACTCTGGCAGGATGAAGTTGTAATACTAAAGGATAAGACGATGGAACTGTCAAATTTTAATCTTTCTTTTTTTTAGAAGGAAGTAGTCAGCCAGCTTACTTAGGGACTATGATTTCAGTGGCGCAGTAGGGGGCACTACAGGGAGGCTAGACAGGTGGAGGGGCCAAAGACCGCGGCAGAGAAGAGGTCTGATCGGTTAATGCCCAAGAAGACACCTTCCATAGTGCCCTTCGTTCATCTCAATTGCACTCTGCCACCTTCCTCTTCTTCTTTCTCTCTCTTTTGTTCCAGTGTCCACCACTTTCTCTTCTCCCCCGACTCCTTCCTGCTGGCTGTATTTGTTTATAGAGATATAAACTTAGAAACAGAAATACCGAGCTTCTATATAAGATTTTTTTTTAAAAAGCAGTTTCCACTATTGATATAGAGTTTGGAAATCACTGAAGCAAACAATTGCAATTGCAAGTCCTTTCATGCTTTGATAGTGTTAGGATTTCAAGATCCAGGAAAACACAGAAAGGGAGACTGAAACCATATCACAGCTATCTAGCATGGATGAGCTGCAGTTCCCCTGAGAGCAGAGCTGTGAATGAAAGAGCTTCTTCCTGCAGCCCTTCACGTATACAGGACTATGACTAAGAGGTTGATTCTTTCTTTATGATTTACTTATTTTTCTTTTATGCATATGTGTGTTTCTCTTGCATGCATGTCTGTGTACCACTGGTGTGCAGTGTCCTTGGAAACCAGAAGTTATTGGATCCCCTGGAACTGGAGTTACAGATGGTTGTGAGCCATCATGTAGGTGCTGGGAATTGAACCCTAGTCCTCTGGAAGAGTAGCCAGTGCTCTTAACCACTGAGCTGTTTCTTCAGCACACACTCACATCCTTTTCACCTAGGCACTGAATTTACTGCCTGATATTTGAGAAGAGGGACAGAATTAACTCCAAATTAAAAACAAAAAAGCCTCTTGCATCTAGGGTCTCAAATACTGTGGAGCATATGGGATATTTGAGCTCATTTTCCTCATTTTATATATTCATTCATGCATACATTCATTCATTAAAACCACACTTTTTTTTTTTTATTGGATTTGAGTATGTGCTAGACACCATGTGTTGGGTTTTCAGTATATTATTTCTAGCCATCTATAGATTACGCTTTAGTGGGGGACACAGAAACTAGTCAAATAATCACAGATTTGCAAATAAGAATGTGTAACTGTCAGTGATATTAGGCGACGTAAGAGGGCTCTCTGCAATGCAACGCTGGAGAAAACACGTGAGAACTCTGGGCTGTCGAGTGTAGGAATGACTTTGCTCACGTTGTTGGTTGTGCTCTGCAGGGCAGATACTGGACTCAGTCACATGTTCTCTCAGTGGAAACAGCTAGAATGATAAAGCTGAAGGACTGATTGCAAAGACTCTGAGACCCGCCCGAGCTCCTCTCCTTGCCTGCGATGTGGTTGACTAACGGCTGAAAGAGGTTTGCAGGGACAGCGCAGATCATGTGGAAAGAAAGCAATCCTTGAGTAGCTTCGGGAGGACTGCTTGCAGAACTGACCAGGCTGCATCAGAGTTCAACTTCTTCACAGCTATTTGCTTGTTAAATGGCCGTTGGTCTTCCTACAGAAGACCCAGTTCCAAGTGTATATTAATTTCCATTACAATCTTCTACCAGACAGGTTGGGGATTTAGCTCAGTGGTAGAGCGCTTGCCTAGCAAGCGCAAGGTCCTGGGTTCGATCCTCAGCTAAAAAAAAAAAAAAAAAAAAAAAAAAAAAAAAGAAAAAAGAAACAATCTTCCACCAGACTTACTTCTTACTGTAGAAGAAACCCCAAATTGAACTATCACTATTAAAATGATTTGTTAAGACAGCTCTAATAAAGTCATCCTCCTCTTTGGGGACTCAACCAAAGGGTGTAGCTTTCAGCACAGGAGAATAACAGGGGTGTTGAGGTTATTGTCTCTAACAAGACCCTGAAGGATGGGGTGGAATGGGTCTGGTTAATTAGATATTCATATACCCTACTTTGGATCTCCAACAAACACACGGCCAAGGTAGCATCTCTCACCACCCTTGAGAAGCTTTGCCTGCATTGATGTCAGCCTCTGGGAAGCAGCTGCCTTTATGGAAGGTGGAGTCTTCCGCAGCATCGAATGGGACAAGTCACAGTGTCCTGTTAACCTAGAGCAGGGGTTCTCAACCTTTGCAATGACGAGACCCTTTAATACAGTTCCTCATGTTGTGGTGACCCCCAACCATAAAATTACTTTTATTGCTACTTCATAACTGTAATTTTGCTACTGTTATAAACTGTATTGTGAATATTTCTGGAGATAGAGGTTTGGTAAGGGGTTTGCAACCCACAGGTGGAAAAATCACTGAGAGCAAACCTAAGTCACAGTCAACATCAGTTTGGAGCGATTTCTTTTTTTTTTTTAACACACAGGTATGCATTTTCATTATATTTAGGAATTATTTGTACATATGCACAATATATAAATATTTTCATTGATGTTGCATTTCTTTGTATAGCCAATTTTCTTCTTCTTCTTTCTGCCTCCTCATCTCCTTGCTTCTTTACTCTCATTAGCACGTGTGTATCAAATTAACATGTGTTTGTGAGAACATCCGATCCATCTATACATCCTTCTGGATGAGGACACATACACACACTCCTATGTAGAAGGTTTGGGAGAGAACTGTTTTTGAAAAAAAAATAAACCATGATTATACAAATATACTCTTTCCCCATTTTTTTGTTCTTGTTACCAAATGCTTCAGAAGAATAAGCACCTCCTCAAGGTAACTGTTATAATGCTACTTTGTTTTCTGTTTCTTTCCTGCTGTGTGTATCATGACTGAGTTTTCAGTTTTCTGACATATTAAACAATGCCATGGTTGACCTTGGGTAAGTGTCCTTGTGTACCGGGGCTTTTATTTTTAATGAGTAGATTTCAAAAGTGTGTGTTCTAGGTCAAAAGCATGTGAATATTTAATTTTAATAAATGTTCTCCGATTTTTTTTCCAAAAAGGACTATGAAATTGTTGTTTCCATCAGTAAAAAATGAGGGCATCTTTTGCTCCTACACAAAAATGGGTAATTATTACTCTTTTATGATTGTTTGGCTGAGGAACTTAAACCTCATTGGCACCATATTTTCTGTTTTCTGGGTGACTGATTAGTGAGTTTAAGTGTCTTCTCAGAAATTTTCAGGCCTCCTGATTCTGTCTCTGATGTGTGTTTGTGTTGTTTATATTTTGAAAGAACTCATATGTTGATTTGTTATCATTTTTCTCAATTTCTCCTGTTTTAGTTATTATTTGAAACATGTGTACCTTAGTACAGCTTTGCTGTATACCTTCTAGGTTTACTGACTAAATTATGGAGATCCCCCCAACACACACATTTTTGAAGGATGTCTATGTATCAATTAGAAAATAGCATAGACATATGTCCAGACTAGTATAGATATATGTGTATGTCTTTTCTGTTTTCCCATTTGGGTGGGGAGGTTTGAATTCAGAGCCTGGCATTTGCTGAGTGCATCCTCTACCACTGAGCTACATCTCCATCTCAGTTATTTTGTGTCTATACATTTTTAAGGGTGGTGGTGGCACACGCCTTTAATCCCAGCACTCGGAGGCAGAGACAGGCGGATCTCTGTGAGTTCGAGGTCAGGCTGGTCTACAGAGCAAGATCCAGGACAGGCACCAAAACTAAGCCCCTGAAGTTATTTTGGCATACAAATTCAACTTGATTTTCTATACTCTTATATCCACAAGGCTGCCAATGTAGCTTAGTGGTAGAGAGCTTGTTTAGAATGCACAGGTCCAAGCCAGGCAGTGGTGGCACATGCCTTTAATCCCAGCACTCGGGAGGCAGAGGCAGGCTGATCTCTGTGAGTATGAGGCCTGCCTGGGCTACAGAGTGAGTTCGAGGAAAGGTGCAAAGCTATACAGAGAAACCCTGTCTCAAAAACCAAAAAAATAAAAAAAATAATAAAAAAATAAAAAAATAAAAAAAAAATAAGTAAAATGCACAGGCCCTGTGTTCTGTCCCCAGCACTGGAAAAGAGGTACCACAAACAAACCGAACTCCTTATTTTCACCCACTGAGTTGAATTGTCACCTTCATCACATATTGAATTCTCATAGATACGGTGTTTATTTCTGGGTTCTACACCCTGCTCCATTGACATGATGTCCACTCTTTTGCAGATGCCTGATTGGATTTAAAATCTTTATGATATCTTCTGACGTTTGACAAAATTATAACCCTCCTAGCTTTTCTTTATAAAAATGATTTTGCCAAGCCTAGAACAAGTTGTTCCAGTGTAAACAGAAGTGTAGGGATGGAGCGCAAGGAGCCAGTGTGTGACCAGCCTCATTCTTTCTGTCTTGGGAAAGACAGAAGTACCTAGTGGGAAGCTACTTCTGTGGACTTGGGTTCGTAACCCATGTTTTTGTTCTTGGCAACAATGATGTCTGCCTGTCTTAACTCAGAAGTTGTGGGGTGATCTGCAACATCAGTATCATCTAGCTCATCGATTATTGGGAGGTGTGAGTTGGATAATTCAGGTACAAACATGTACCAGAGTCAGGACTCTGTTAGCCAAGGTCCCTAAAACATGAGTAAGTCACAGCAGTGAAGTGACATGTCTTGAGAGAGAGAATACTTCTCATTAGTTTAATTTCAGGTGGCTGAGAAAAATTAGGACTTCTAGAAGATATATCTTCCCTGCCTGCTCATCACGGCACTGCACTATATTTGAAAGTATCAATGCCAGTAAAAAAGGCAATCATTTCACACTGAGGAGAGCCCATTAAAACAAGAAGAGAGACTTTAGGGGGCCTGTTGTGTCACCAAGGCTGGCTTCAAACTCATGATTCTTCTGTCTCTGCTTCCTGAAGGCTGGGATTAGTGGTGTGCATCACCATGCTGGACATAAACATTTTTTAAAATTTTCTATTTATTTATTTATTTATTTATTCATTCATTCATTCATTCATTCATTCATTTATTATTTATTTATTTATTTATTTATTTATTTATTTATTTATTTTTGTGTGTGTGTGTGTGTGTGTGTGTGTGTGTGTGTGTGTGTGTGTCACAGTAGTATATGTGTGGAGGTCAGAGAGTAATGTGCTTGGCAACTGGTTCTCTCCTACCCATTGGGTCCTAAGGCTCAAACTTGAATAGTGAAACTTGGTGGCAGGTCTCTACCCACTGATCAATCTTACCACCCCAGGATGATGATTTATGGCCAAGCCTGGCCCATAGGAGTATCTCACTTTGATCACAGCATTTGAAAATACTGTCTTTCATGCACACACTTCTTTCTGGCTTCCCTTGGAAAAATTAAAATTCTACAACTCTAAACTCCCATTTCCCCAAGAATCTTAATCTCTGGGACTGGGACTGCGTAGGATGGATCACTAAAGAACTGCCAGCCCTTCACCATCCATCTTTATTTTCCCCTGGTTTACCAGCCTACATGCATTTCTCATTGGTCCAAGGTGGCATAAGAATACATAGGCATGCATAGTGAGTGAAAACCTGACCACTCCTTTAACAGTAGGGTGTCATGAACTCTGGATGCAAAAATGATAGGGCACTGTGGTGGAGGAATACCAAGGCTAGGCCAGGTAGTGTCTTCGTAATAGAACCAGCTTGTGGAGAAAAAGACAATTCTCTTTCTACAGAAAGCAATAAAAATAGGTCTTTGATACCTCAGCAGCAATTTTCATCATCAAATCAGTTACAGACCACACAGACTAATTAATTCTCCCAGTCCCCTCATAAGGTAAGGATTCCAGAAATATCTTTAGTCAGAAAAAAGAATTCAAGAAAACATTTGCAAAATCTCTTGTCTCCTACGAAGTCTTAATACAACAAGCTCCCACTTCTCATTAAAACCTGCAAACAGAACCTCCTCCATCTTGCTCATTCAGGATAGAGATCATAACAGAAAAGGGGTTGGATAGACATGTCTGGAATCTAGATCACCCATGTATTATATCTATACAATTGCCGGAAGCTCACCTAAAACCATTTACATTTACATCCCTGGAAATTCCTCTTACCTAATTTCATTCATCATTTTGACTTCAATTTCTTGAAAAGTTAAAATACCTTCATTCTCCTAGCACCTTAGGGTCTAATAGAGTGGGGTCTAACTGACCCAGTTTTCAAAGGCAGAATTTTCCAACACGAATACACTTCTTGTTACGTGTTCAGCCAGTGAAACAAAACAGCATTTGTGATGCATTCTAACTGTACTTCAGATTTCTATGATACCTTACTGCTATCTTGGTTTGATGATATTTTGTTTATTTTTTGAGGCAGGCTCACTCTGAATACCCAGGCTGGCCTGGAACTTATGATCCAGCTGCCTTAGCCTCTCAAGTGCTGGGATTACAGGCATGCAGCCATGCTCGACGCTTATTTCTATTTTATTAAAGTCCTGATTTAATCCAAGGCCTGGGAAGCAAGGGTGAGTGAGACATAGCTTCGGGGTGACAACAGTATCATCTGAATGGCCTGGCTTGGGAACGGGGCATGCTCAGTCTCCTCTGAGCTATCTCTGTCCATTTGCTGATGTTTCAGAGGTCAAGAAAGTTGGGTTGAAAAGAAGGACCATTGAAGAGAAAGCTTCTCAGCTCAGAAATAAGAATTTTCTACCTGCATTTTTTTTCCAGATTGTTTTATGCTTTTGAAATATTGCACTATCAGTGATAAATTAGAGATAAATTTTCTTCAAATATTGTAAAGATCATTGTCATAGATCTATAACTAGAAATGATTTGCTTTTCTATTTTGATTCTAGTTGTAGAGAAAGCTTTTTTGTTATTCTGAGCTAGCTTCCTTTAAAAAAAAATACACTGGAACCTTTTACAAATGAAAGAAATGTGTATAGTATGCAAATTCAAAGTGTGCTGTCCTCATTCACCCAGTGGGATTCAAAATAAGCCCCAACTTGTGAACATATTAAAGCAGATTGAGATGGATATTAGCGGGATTTAGAAGGAGAAGCTCTCCAGTCAGTCAAACACGCTATGCAGGAGAACTTTGATAATGTTGTTTTACTGATAATTACCTGCCGGCTGTCACCTCAAAGTGGGATTTCATGCAGGTTCCAGTATTTAAATATGACGTTCAGAGCCAAGCCTGCAAAGACACTCTTACCAATCTGGCCCTGTCCATTTTATTTCAAAATTATCTGTGTCTGTCTTCGCAACAAGAGACACAGTTAACTCCCTTCTAATTGTGTTTGAACTGTGTGGGCTAGGGAACATCGATACTATGCTCCATCCTCTCTGGTCCACATTTGCCTCTGCCAGGAGACTCCAGAATTACTGGAAAGCAGCAATTCATGACTAGCATGAATACTCATATGACCTCAGGGGCCAATCACCAGGCAATTCGAACATCTCACACCTACACTAACTACAGGTAGTTTAAGGAATGAACAACTTACGTGATCCTCATAGGCTGCTAGTGCCCACTGGTCTGCCAGCCGGAAAGGGAACTTCCTTTTCTCTGCCACAGCCCCCCACTCACCCACTTTTCGCCCTCACACTGAACTCCTAATTAAATTTAACAGTTTCAAGAGTTTAAACTGTATACCTTTTTAATTGTGTCCTACTTTGTATTGGCTAATGCACAAGTCTGAAAATGGATATTACAGCTTTTTATGATATAATATCACCCTAATTGGTGCTTCATAGGCCGTGGCTGAATTCTTTTCAATTAAGCTCTAACATACAGTAACTGTTTCCCTCTGCAAATGCTGGAAAGCCATTCACAAGAGAGGCTGGTACTGCACAATTCCGAAGTACCTTAATGTGTCAAAAATGTTTTGTGAAGAAAGCTGTGCTGTAAATGCAATCACCTACATTGGTGCTCCCATTGTTAACTGGGAGTGAAAGTATTGCTAATTGTCCTGCGTTTTAGCTGGGTTTTTAAAGCATTATGCAGTAAGTACACCGGAGGGTCAATTTGTGAAGTGAAATACTTAGCATGCAAAGCGTAATACAAGATGCTGTGTAATACTTGACCTCGGCATAGTAAACGCAGCAGCGAAACGCTGTGCATTCACTATGCGCTGAATAGAGCCTTCGCGGTGGAACAAAACCAGAAAATGTTCTCTTCATTCCTTTTTTTTTTCCACTAAGCGAAAATTATTCTTTATAATGGCCATTGCAGCAATTAGCTGGCATTTGGTAGAATAAATGTGCAGAAATAGCAATTTCTTATTTTAAATGAGATTTTGTATGGAGCCTGCAAATTACTTGAGGTATATGAATAATTGTGCCTTATCTTTATGCTACAGAATAGGGTGTGGGTGGAGGAATAAAGATTTCCTATTTGCAGTTAAATGTTTAGACATTTTATTATTTTAATTTCACTCACAGTCTGCCTGGATTGACCCTGCTTCCCCATTGATCATTTTATGTGCTCCTAGAAGCAAGTGTGCAGATGGTGGGAGACTCCCAATTAGTGCATCGTGTTTTTTATGAATGTGACATGTAAGTGCAATCAGGTCTGCTGTGGAAACAGTGGCAGTATTTAGCATTTGGTATCCTAAATCAATACAATGTAATAATCTATGTGCAATGAATGCTTATCAATATTCTCCGTGGTCAAATGCACTGAAAACTTCATTAAATTTTTATCTGAAGTTTTCACCTTATTGAAATGCATCCTTCCAGGCATTCATGATTCATCTAATTAGCCTTAAGTAGGGCATTTTTTCCTCTCTCTCAAAGTGATTCAGTTAATTATGTCCATATATTCATAATTATAAGGTGGATGAGTTGGGTAAAACTGAAATTATGAAATCTGCAGAGAGATTCCATGAGGTTTAGAATGTGGAGTACAGAGAGAGAGAGAGAGAGAGAGAGAGAGAGAGAGAGAGAGAGAGAGAGAGACAAGGGGGAAAAAGTCAGAGCAAAGAAATACATTTTCAAAATCTCCTCAGCCCACCCCCCAGCTGCTTTCTCACAGACTGATGAATTTATTCATTTATCCATTTATTTATAATCCAACAACTTCCGAAAGCTAGATGGAGGCAAGGACAGGGGGAGTGTAATAAACAAGACAAATACTAAGAACATTTGGCAAATGCTTTAAAGTGTTACTTTTTAATTTAAAAATATTTCAAGACAATATACCGCCATTTCAAGATTAACCATTCTGTTTTCAAAATGGCTCTTTCATTCTTCTACTGCCTTGACCCAGTTCTCCTACCAGGTGATACCATGTAAGCCTCTCTCTTCGGGGTTTCTTTGGCCAGTGTCTTCTCTTTGCACATGTTGAAGCCCTTTCTTGGGGCTGCAGAGATGGCTCAGTGGTTAAGTGTGCATTCTTCTCTTGCAGAGGACCCAAGTTCAGTTCCCAATATGCACATCAGGCAGCTCACAACTCAAAATTGCCTGTAAATCTAGCTCCTGGGTATTCTAACACCTCTTTTTTTTTTTTTTCCTTTACTTTTTTACTATATTTTTTTAAATTTTATAATTTAATTTAATTTTACATGTCAGCAACGGATTCCCCAGTTCTCCCTCCTCCTGCCCTCCCCACCCTCTCCCCAGCCCACCCCCATTCCCATCTCCTCCAGGGCAAGGACTCCCCTGGGAATTTAGCTCAACCTGGTAGATTCGGTGGAGGCAGGTCCAGTTCCCTCCTCCCAGGCTGAGCAAAGTGTCCAGCCCATTACTTGCATATCTTTTGTTTGTTTGTTTGTTTTCTGAGATAGGGTTTCTCTGTGTAGCTCTGACTGTCCTGGAACTCACTCTGTAGACCAGACTGGTCTCGAACTCAGAGATTCACCTGCCTCTGCCTCACCAGTGCTGGGATTAAAAGGTTGTGCCACCACCACCCAGCCACTTGCGTATCTTAATTACACATATTCTGTACACTGTCTTAAAATTCAAGAACTTAAAAAATCATCCCCGGTCGTATTTTTTCTATCTCAAGAATACATATATATATGTGGTTTTTAAAATTGTGTGTTTGGGATTATTTGTACCCACAGTTAAAGAAGAGTTCAATAGACTTTTAATTTTACCTAAGGCCTGTGTATGTACACCTATTTTATTCAGACTACTTTTCTTTCTCCTACTGAGTCATGCCAAGAATTCTTCTGCCTAATGCTGTAATGAGGGTACCTGTCATCAAATAATGCAGCTCATCTGTTAAGACCAGCCTGTGTGGCTGTGAAGTTGGAATTACTACGTCCAATTAGTTATTTTAGTCTAGTCTCAGTAGCGATGCTCTCACAGAGCAAGCAAATGTCAGTCCTTCTCTGCTCCACAAACAAGGCTTCACAACAGGTGCCAGGCTGCGTGCTGTGCTATTACATTACTGTCTTTGTCTGCTCAACATATTGAGCAAATTGCATAGTCACTGGCCAGAAAGAATCAAGCATGGTTCCTGTCCCATCCTAGCTCCTCGTGTGTTTTTTCTCAACAAGGCAAAGAGCAAAGTGCAGTAATTCAGTTTTAGTATTCATGATGGCTTAGAGGAGATCCAGGAGTGCAAGAATAAATGTAATTTTAAAAATTATCTACACGAGAGGCTGGAGAGATTGCTCACTGTTAAGATGCTTGACTGCTTTTCCGGATAACTGGATTTTGATTCCCTACAACTACATGGCTGCTGACGATGTCTGTAACTCCAGTTTTGTGGGGTTCAGCTCCTCCTCTGGCCTCTGAGGGAACTGCACACACATGGCACAAATGAAGGTAAAACTCCCCTTCTCATCAAATACAAATAAATATTTTTAATTTACAGATATTCAATGAAAGAATGGGAGTGCGCTACCATTTTAATTCAAATTAGCAATAACTGCTTTCTGAAATATTTCTCCTGAAATGTCCCAGAGTTAAATCAACACAGTGGACTAAGGGCAAACTTTCCCCAAAATCTTTGTAGGAGGCGTGCAAAGACCTTCTACACAGCTACATTGGCAAAGGATGCCCCAGATGTGGCAACATCTTGGATAATTCTTTCCACAGTGCTGTGTTGGGCCATGGTGATGATCTGACAAATCTTTGTCACATTCTGATAGGCAGACAGCTCGAAGGATAATTTATTTAAAAGAGGTGATGGAACAGTAAAGTTCGGGTACCCACTAAGCTCCAGTTACCTGCTAAGCTCCAGTTACCCGCTAAGCTATAGTTCTCAGCAACATTGTAAGCTTCAAGTCATTGTCACAGAAGCTACCAACAATATTCTGATCTGGAATATTCACCAGTATACAATCCTCTCACTTCAAAAGTGGAGTAGGAAACCTATGTAGGTAATGCTTCTTGCTTTGAGTGTCTATTTCAAAACAATAACCTTTCTTTTCTGTCCCAAGAGGACTCTAAGTGAGGGCCTCGCGTAGCTTATGCAAATTGGATGCCATTCCACATTCCCTCTCTGTCCTGGCCCTCCCCCATTTTGCTTTCACAGTTCTGCCCTTGAGACACCACAAGGGGGGCTCTTCTCCCAGAGAAGGGTCTTTGGGAGGCAAGAAACTGTCCGTGTCATTTGCGTATGTGGCTGGATTCGTACTCTTGAACTGCAGAAACTCCTGGTGTGTCCTGTCCTGTGCCCCCTCTCCCCCCACTGCCCCTGTATACAAAACACTATAAATGTCTGTGTTACATTCAAATGCCTCCATGAATGCAGGACGTCGCGTTGGAGATGCCCTTGCTGACACCGTGGGAATTGTGCTAAAAGGCCTGGAGAAGATCTCATGCCTCATCCTCGTCAGGTGCCCAAGGTAACACAGTTCTGGACTTCCTCTGATCCACTGCCTTCCTCAGTCTTGGTCTCTCTGGGAGACTTCTGGCTCCAACCTCTATCTAATACTTTCTCCTCTTTCAAGGCCTGAGCCAAATGCCCTCTCCATGAAGTTTTTTCTGCTGTCCTGGTTGGAAGGAATCCATCCTTCTTATAAGTCAGAAGGGCAATTTGCTTTGCTCCTTCTTGTAGCATGAATCTTAAAGGTACTTGTTAATAAAACAAACCTGAGGCCAGTTATTGTGGTGAACGCTGGAAGATCAGAGAAGCAGAACAAGCCACAGCTGTCTCACCTTGCTAGCTCCTCAGGTGATCCTTTTTCCTCAGGCTGGAAGATTCTGAGTCCTCCTCCACATGAATCTCAGCTGAACTGTGTTGCTCCAAAGCCTGAACGCTTAACTAACCAAATGCTTAACTAACTACATGCTTTTTCTCACTTAGTTCCTAGTCCTCAAGCCTTATATACCTTTCTCTTTCTGCCCCCACTCCCTGGGATTAAAGGTTGGGTTTCTGGGATTAAAGGCATGGGTCACCATGCTTAGCTGTTTCTAAAGTGGCCTTGAACACACAGAGATCCACCTGGCTCTGCCTTCCAAGTGCTGGGATTAAAGGTGTGCACCACCACCGCCCAACTTCTGTTATGGCTTACTCTTCCCATTTTCTAGCCACCATTTTTGGCTTTGTTCTAGTGGCTGTCTGTTCTCTGACCCCAGATATGTTTATTTCGGGGAACACACAATATTTCAGGGAACACAATACCCACCACACCTTCTCAGTGCATGTGTGTCTTAAGTTAGTATCTTATATTACTATTTGTAGGTTTCTTGGGAGTAGAACCTACTTTTGGATGAATTCTAGTGCCTTACACATTTCAAGCAAATAGTAGATACTTTCTGAATAAATCAATTTAATCCACTTAATGAACGTGTTGGTCATCTTAATGTCAACTTGCCAGAAGCTAGAGTCATTAGGGGAGAAGGAGCCTTAATTAAGTAAATGGCCCTTCTGGGTTGGCTTGTGGGCAAGTCCATGGGGCATTTTCTTAACTGAGCATTGATGTGGAAGAGCCCAGTTCACTGTGGGCTGTGCCACCTTTAGCTGGTAGTCCTAGGGCCTGGGGAGAGGGTGGGGGCGGTGGGAGGAGGGAGGACAGGGGAATACATGGCTGATATGTAAAATTAAATTAAATTATAAAATTTTTTTAAAAAAGAAAGCAAACTGAACAAGCCATTAGGAGCAAGTCAGGGAGCAGCACCCCTCCATGACTTCTGTGCTTCCTGCCTCCAGGTTTCTGCCTTGAGTTCCTGTCCTCACTTCCCTGGAAAATGGACTACAAGTTGGAAAATGATATAAACCTTTTCCTTCTGAGTTCTTTTATCACAGCAGTAGAGACCCCCAACTAGAACGATGAGTGAATAAGTTGGTAAAATTTATTCATTAAAATCATTTGTGTTGCCGGGCGGTGGTGGCACACACCTGTAATCCCAGCACTCGGGAGGCAGAGGCAGGTGGATCTCTGTGAGTTTGAGACCAGCCTGGTCTGCAAAGCTAGTCCAGTACAGGCTCCAAAGCTACAGAGAAACCCTGTCTCGAAAAACCTAAATAAATAAATAAATACATACATACATACATACATACATAAATTGTGTTAAAAATGCATCAGATTTGATGTTGATCTATTACATATGGTGAAGGGCTGAGGGAACAAACTTTCTATTCTCTGGAACATAGCATCAAGCTTTTCTACTGTTCTCTTCAGTTTCCTTATTACAGGCAACTTCCAGGACTTCATACACATGTGTACAATGAAGTGGGAGTCCACCCAGACTCAGTCAGGAAGTGGAGTCTCTTGCTTTAGTCTCATATGATTGGGAAATTATGGAATGCTGTCTTCTTTTATATGGAGTAAGTATTAGTATGATTACTTTAAAAGCATTTATCAAACAACGTCTGGATATACATCACCGAGGACTGTGAATTTCTGAGATAGAAAAAAATCTTCACAATTCAGAGTTTTCTATCTTCTTGTACTAATGAGGACAATGGTAACTCCTCTCTCTCTCTCTCTCTCTCTCTCTCTCTCTCTCTCTCTCTCTCTCTCTCTGACACTTTTCTAGGGTAGAGTTCTTGGAAAGACATCATTTAAAAATGAATGCTATAGAGGTAGGTAGAGAAGTCTCAGGTGACCTCCCATTTGAATCAACATTCTAGGCCTCAAGCTTTTTTCTGAACAGTTTGTACACTTGATTTCCCCCTTCTATCAATATTTTAAGCATTAACAATTCCTCTGTATCAAACAACCACAATATAAATCTGAGCTTCCTGCAATGGCTCTCTGGAATTACCAAAAACCCAAAGCTAGGCACATGGAGGGATTTTTCTTGATTGGATCCTTTGAGGTGGGAAGCCCCACCCTAGATCTGGGCCACACCTTCTGTAGGCCATGGATATCAAAGGGCATGGAAGAAGGAGGCTTTTGTTTTTTGCCTGCTTGCCCTTACTCTCAATGGAAAGATCATCTATGCTGACACTGTGGTCTTCCTCTGCTGGTATTAGAGCATACTTCTTCAGGATTCAAACTAATACTGAAAACCAGTTGAGACATTCAGCCTTGTGGACTGAACAGATATCAGATAGTTGGCCTTTCTGATAGGAGACAGCTGTTGTTGGACTAGTCAGAACACAGCCTGTAAGCCACTCTAATAAATTCCCTATGAACACACATACACACACACACACACACATCCATATATGTGTGTGTTCACTCTATGAGATTTATTCCTCTAAAAAACCCTGACTAACATGCTTCTGTTATACCTCATTCCTTGAGACACGACCAGGTTCTAACCGCATTCCTCCTCACTGGGCAAAAAGAGTTGGTGTCAGTATCGAGTAATACCTTGGAGCTTCTTGTGGGTCCCTGTCTCTTCACAAGTGCATAAATCCTGACAAGCATCCCCTCGCCCCTTTTCTTCACCTTCTAGTCATATAACAGAAAAAGCTGGTATCCTTTTATAAACGGTAAAATCTAATTAACATTTTTGAGAGTTTTATGGCACGCTCTTCAGTGAGAACTTCTTAAGCATCCTCTCCTTCAATCCCTATGACAGTCCTCTGCAGACAGGTGATGATTTCCCGGCACGAGTTGATGGGCCCCGAGCTCATCAACTGAATGGTTTCCTCCAGCTACGGAAAGATACTGGGAAAGTCCGTTTAAATGAGAATCTGTTCTAAAGCTGTCTTCCAAGCATCAGTGTTTCAGGCTTACTTGTCCCACCCCCGTCCATGAACCTTCTGTATAATAATTCAAACAAGTGGATGTTTGTATACCTTTATGAGAAGCACTTATGGGAAGAAACCAAACTGTGAGGTGACTAACAAAATACTCTCTTTTCAACCAAAAAATAATTGCCAGGAGAAAAAAAAAAACAAAACAACTTGTCTACTTAATTCCACATGGCATGAGCTGTGTGGGAAGTCAGAGAACAAGAGAAAGCTGGACTGTGAAGGGTAATGTTTCTACCATGAAGAAGAATGGAGGCCCTGCACCTTCTCTTCTTGCCTGAGGGAGAGCACACAGACAGAGGAGTAGGAAATGGGCTTGTGTCTGTGAGGTAGGCTCGGGTATGAAGGAGATGACCTTAGTCCACCTAAGATTGTGGTTTCCCGAGGACCAGTATACCCCCAAACAGATATGTGCAGAGTGAATCCATGCTGACCCATTACACTTCAGAATGTGACTCCTGGAGTGAACTTGAGTGTTAGGATGTAGTGTAAGGAAGAAATGAATGAAGAGTAATACTTCTTACCCTTATACAAAACAATAAAAGTAAACAGTACTCTCAAGGAGTCCAGTCAAATCCCAGCTGGGGTGCCAGTTACATATTACCTTCAAGTCTCATTGATTTCACATTATCACTAATGGCTCTCAAATTCAGGGTACAAAATAATTCAGAGAAGCCGTTAAAAACACGAATGCTCAGATCTTATTCCCCACATGGTCATTTTTATAAGTTTAGAGTAGGTTCCTATATTCTGTATTTCACAACACATTCAAAAACAGTCTCATGTCTCTCCCCAAAGAAGTGAACTATGAGACAACCCTAGAGGTAGGGAACTGTTTTAAGAGCTCACATCCTGTGGAGTTATGGTTCTGTAGAACCTATCAATACTGTTTCTCATTAGGACTGCTCATTTTGGAGAGCTGGCCATGGTTAACACTGCCAGAAGATTCCTGTAATCATTCAACACTTCTGGGAAAACTTTGGGGCAGGACTGTGGGTAGTTCTGAATGGTTTTCCAATATGTCCCCTATGAACATTAGCTAGCAGGCCTTCCTGGGCAGAATCTGCCTGGGGCATTGAGGACACAGTGCAGCTGCTAGGCATGCTGTCTGTGAAGGAGTGCTCAGAGTGTCTGATCATTCATTCATCCTCCAGATGCAGAGGGCTTCCTGTGTGTATGCTGTATTTGGGCCTGGGCTTTGCTCAGGCTTTTCCCTCCTCTTGGAAGAACTCCTATCTTTCAGCTTCGACTCCCTCATGAAGCCTGTTCCTCTAGGACTTGATCTCCTGGCATCAACGTGTCAAGTGTGATTCCTCTGTTAATGCCTGCCTCTGACTTCCAAGCTCATGAGGACAGGGGTCCTGTGGACTCGGTAGGGGATTATATTTCATTTCACTCCAAGTTACTTAAAAATAATCATCTGAATCCAGTTTTCTGAATGGCATTAACTTACTTAGCAAGAAATGATTTACCATAATGGATTAATTTTCTAATTATAAACTGCATAATAAAATTTATTGGCTATAATAGTCTAGTAAGTTTGTTGATATCTGAGAAGTTTAGTTAGTTGGTCTTTTCTTGGTCCTCACAATGTCATTTTGAGAATACTCAATTGTTAATGCTATAGGTCATAGAACGGTTTAGCCTTTAGAGTATGCATTAATATTCAAGGAAAGATTTTTAAAATCAGTATCTGGAGCTTTAAGGTTAGGACCCCCATTCTGACATTCATTCTCTTAAATATGAAGTCATTAGAAAGATTCAGCACAGCCAAGCCAACATGAAATACAGAGATTTGGGGTACTAATTATGAAACACATAAAGTGAAAACCAATATACCTTTTGAGCCATTGGTAAAAGAATGTAAAAGGATTAAGGATGAAATTATAAACGCCATTCCAAAAGATGAGGAAAGCTCTAAGGCAAATGGAACAATCTTATCCCATGTGTAATGCTGAATTTAAAATGTTTTAATTGCTAGAGACAAAAGTTAAGTCCACCATGCCACAGAGCAATGACAAAAAAGAATATTAATCATAGAATGTAATTTGAAAAAAATTAGAAAGTGACAGAAATTAGAAGTGGCTGAAGATTGAAAAAAAAGTTCATTTCTTACTTTCCAACAAGAAGTTGAGGTAGTTTTCCCTGGTTGTCATGAACCAAAAGATGTGAAATTAAAGGACAAATGTGTTTGGAGATGGGTAAAAGAAATGAGGAGGCTCAGAGGGATTGGTGTAATGAAGTGAATAATACAACTTCAATTCTGATTCCCACATTATCATGATACTTACAAAGCAAACCCTACCATAGACTTGAAATATGGGTCAAAAACACTCAAAATGCTCAAAGTTGAGGGAAATCAAGAAAAAGACAAAGAAATGATGACATAACAGCATCATAGACTAAGGCTGAATTATTCACTTTCCTTAGGAGTTCAAATTTTAAATTATGAAATGAGCTTGTAAGTGTTGAGGACTGGGCAAACTCTAGCTATTTAAGAGGAAATCTATATAAGGTGTGTAAGAAAAATAAACATATGAACAAAAATATCTTAAAATATTCTCTGAGTACCACATGGATTCAAATCATAGAAGCGGAAAGTTGAAGGATGGGTACCTGCAGCTGGAGCGGGCGGAGGCAAAGGAAATGAGGTTGATGGACCTGTCCATCGAGGGTTTAACATTTCAGTTAGGACGTAAAGAACAAACACCAGCGGTTGTACAGCATGGTGTCTAAAAATAATATACCATGTGAGTGTCCACATCACTTAGAGATTAGCATTCAGCTGTGTCTATCACAGAAATAAGCACAGGAGGTGACAAGACACTTCAAAATGCAAACACATCTAAATACATCAACACTGTGCCCTGTTAAAAACATAAGTATGGCGCCAGAGAGATGGCTTCATGGTTAAGAGCACTGGCTGCTCTTCCAGAGGACCTGGGTTCAATTCCCAGCCCCCATATGGCAGCTTACAACTGTCTGTAACTCTAGTTCCATGGGACAGGATACTCATGGCAAAACACCAATGCATATAAAATAAAAATAAATTAAAAAAACCATAATTACACATGAACATAGTTCAAAATAAAAGAACATGTAGTCTTTAAATTTTGCTATTGTAAGATTTCTCCTTTCCTTTCCTCTCTCCCAAACCTCCCATATGCCCCTCCTTGCTCTCCTTCAAATTCATGGCCTCTTTTTTCACTAATGGTTATTGCATGCATATACATGTCCTTATATACATATATATTTCTAAATATAGCCTGTTCAGTCTACATAATGTTACTCGAATGGATGTTTTCAGGGCTGACCATTTGGCACTGGACAGCCACTTGGTGTGCTCTCCGCTGGGGAGGACCGCCTCTCCCGCTCCCAGCCTTACTCATTTGCCTATAGCTCTCTTTGTGTGGGTTGAGGCCTCATGGGCTTTCCCCCGTTGACTTTGGCATGTCTTCTTAACTTTACCATTACTCGGGATTTCGGGATCACTTTATTGGGAAGGTAGCTTCATTCCATGGAGAGATAGCAAACACGTCATCAAATAGGCCAGAGTGAGGCAATGTTACATGGAGTTGTTTAAGAGTCGCATTTCATTATAACAAAATGTGTAAAGCTCAAAAGGCAAGTTCTTGTTTATGTGACGTTCGCCTCACGTTCCATTCTGAAATGATTGCCACACAGGCTTGAGTATGGCAGAGAGGAAGACAATCTTAGCAGTCTACTCTACCTGGTGAGCCCTGAAGAAGTGTTGGAGCAAATATCATCCCAGGAAGTCACAGCAGGCTGATCTCTCTTTCTCTCTCTCTCTCTCTCTCTCTCTCTCTCTCTCTCTCTCTCTGTCTGTGTGTGTGTGTGTGTGTGTGTGTGTGTGTGTCTCACCCTGTCAACTCATCTCCTTGTTCATGTTCAAAATGAATGGAAGTGAGGTGTTGGCAAGTCCAGGCCAGGCCAGATGGCCGGAGACAGGGTAGGTAGGTGTGTAGGGAGTCATCTGAGCACCGTGGGCACAGCCCCCACCCTTGCCCTGAGCTGGTGTGGACCAGTACAGTAAGAGCAAGAGGCTTTCCCTGTGCAGTGAGTTGGAATTAAACATGCTAATTTGAGGTCTCTTTCAAGTATTTTTTAAAAACTCCATTGGCCTTTAATTCCTTTGTATTGCATTATTTAATGTAATGTTATTTATATATGAAGCATGTTCTGCTTATTAACCAATGTGCAGAAATCTAAAGTACAGATTTTCTGTAATGGGCTAATTACAGGACTTTAAAGCCACCTACTGAGTTTTGCCGAGCTTCACAACAGGTTCACTGAACTGGATAAATTTATTCAAACGTGTGGAAATGAACCCCATTCTATGTGCAAGGGTACTGGGAAAACACACAAATTATACCTCAATACCAGTTTAATGGGTCAAACAGTGAAACTGAATACTGAACTTATCTACATCTTAAAATACGGGGGAAGCCCGCAGGAAGAGGGGAAGTGCCCTTTCAGGGGGGAACTTCCTCCTGTTGGTAAACAGCGGTAATCAAACAACGCCGGTCCTGGCAATTCGGAGACGTTCTTGACGCTGTTCAATGACCTTTGGAAATACACAACTTTCATAACGTACCCCAGGGTAGAGGGAGGAGGGATGAGAGTCCAGCAAACCCGCGGCTCAAGCCCTTTCCTCCCTCCTCAGAGAATTAGAGGCATGTTTGCTGAAGACTGGTGTAGGAGGAATTCAGCACAGACGGTTCAGTTAGAAATAGAAAGAAGGTATACGTTTGGTTGGAAGGGAGCACATGCTCCAAGTCCCCCCTGCCACTCAAAATAGTGGGCATCTGTTGATTGGGTTGTTGTTGCTGTTATTTTGGTATGATAGGGATTGAACCCAAGGCATTGAGTGTGCTAGCCAGTGCTCTGCCATTGAACTGTATCTCCAGACCTTTGTATTACCCATTAATTTGTTCCAATTGTTTTAAATCTGAGAGTGCCAGAGGACTCCATAGTACATTCCATTATGAAAACACACAGTGTCCTGGGGAAGAATATGGAGGCAGAGAAACCTGGTCCAGGACAGAGTTGAAAGGAAAAGCCCTCCATTTCCTAGACTGCATTATTGCCAAGCGGAGTACAGTTCTCCAGTCAGATAAATTTGCGCACGCGCGCGCACACACACACACACACACACACACACACACACACGCTCACACTCATGTTTGTTCATTTCTATGCCTGAGATGCAGACAGGCATTGCTTTTACTCTTTGATAGGCTCCTGTAGCAGCGATCTATTAATTTTGTCATGAAAGGAGAGAGAATATCATTGCCAAGCCTGCGAGAGTTCTAGTCTTATCCTCAGGGCACCTTATTTACAATGTACAATGTACACCCCATGGCTGACAGTTGGGTGTTGATAACCTAATTCATGCTTTTCTCTTCAGGGAAACCCCGGTGTGCTCAGCTCTGGAAGCATTGGAGGCCGGAAGGCAAGGATTTTTTTCTTTTCCCATTGCAAGTGCTGCATGTACCAATAAAGAGGGTTCTTCAGAAAATGAGGTGTGACGCAGGCCAGCTTCACCAAGACTCTCAGACCAAGAAATAAGAATTTAAATATGAAATACTAAAATTTAACACAGGACTGAAACAAAATAAATGGTATACCACTGAAAGCATTTGAGGTAATTAATCAATGCTGTGTTTGCACATATCATTAAATATATTATACTCAGTTTAGATTTGATTTCCACGCTCCTTTTATAAAGAGTTAAAAGAAAATACATTTGAATTCACGCTGATACTGAAAACATGCTCCTAGCTTCTAGTTTTTTTGGATTTCAAATCATTTCCATTAACAAACAGCTATTTGCCCTCTAATAAAATATGTCATTATGCTTTATTCACACCGCACAAAAGAATCACTGAAAAATCGCCCCAATGATGGCCAATAATTACACATTTTGCTCCTGTGCTAGCGACGAAGAAATCTGTTCATTGGAGAAAGCAGGTGCGAGGGCATCAAGCTAATCGCCAATGTGTGCCGTGGTAATTAGCCGTTGCGATTGCTAAAATTAACAATTAGCTAACATGCAATTCTCTTTTTTGCAGGCTGCAGTTTACTTTGTATAATCCTTGCATGTTCTTAGTAATTACTCTGACAGCTTATTATTTTTATTTTTTCTGGTTTGAACACAGCTTTAACATTTGCGTTGGGCAACCCAAATGTTCAACAGGCAGACTCGAAGCATCTGCTTGACTAGGCATTTTTCTGAGGCACACATTTGGTTGTTTTCTGAACTTTTCATTGTTGGGAAGGGGGAGGGGCAGTTGGGGTGAGAGCTATGATTCTTTCATAGCTATTGTCTTCGCCCCTAGGGCCTTCCCTCCAGGACAGCACACTTGGGCATCATGAAGCTTTTAGAAGGGAAACTGCCCAGTCAGTAGCAATTGAGACTCTAGGGACCACGTCCAGGGATGAAATGCCACAGTCAAGCTGGTCAAAACATCTTCTTTTCACTCTTCTTCCCTGAAGTGTGTCTGTGGGGTAAATGCATTCACTGCCCCCGCCAAGGCCCCTCCATCCCACTTACTGAGGGAGAAAACATAGCATCCCGTGCAGACTGTCCTTGCAAGGAGCTATATGCTGAGATAATATTGCTGGGGCCTTTGAGTGAATAGGATCGGGCCTCAGCCTACACGTGAAGGGAGGAGAAAGGGCGGGGACTAAAAGGCGAGGGGTAACTTATTTCCAGAAAACCCACAGGAGAAACATAATGAAAACTCTTAAAGTATCCAGGGAGATAAATTGTGGCAATAGATTTAGCCAACTGCTGGACCAAATTGTGTTAGTTTCCTCTGGTGGCTAAAACTACCGCAGTTCGTGGTACAAGCAATACAGATGACTTATCTTACAGTTTGGAGACCAAAGTCCCAAATAGGCCCCTCTGGACTAAAACCAAGGTATCATCAGAGCTGGGGGTGGGGGGGAGTCTGGTTCGAGATCTTACAGGCTTCACATACTCTTGTGGTCCTTTGAGGTCAATGTCATTATATTTCTCTCACTTTTTCTGTAGTCAAGATTCCTCCTGCCTGGGAATAATTGGTCCGCTTTAAAGACCCATGTGATTATAGCAGGCCTGCTTGGATTGGATGCTTAATAGAATCATATTTACACTGTTTCTGTGGCTGTGGGAGATAACACAGTAAGGCATTCTGGCAACTAGAATAGGGACATTTTGGAGGGCCATAATCTGCCTACTGAATTTAAACTAAATTCAAAAAAAAAAAAAGCATGCACACAGCAAGTTTGTGCGTTTCCATGATCTTGAGTTGTTGCATGTTTGACGTCAGAGGACTGAATGATGGGTTGGAGTTAGGGTGGAGCCATGAGCTTGTATGGTTTCCATAGATTTTCTTTTTTTACTGCCATGGCCCGCCTGTGCCTTTGCTGACACTCAGAGTCCATGCTAACTACCCTTCATTGTGTGGCTCCCAGGCTCTGGAATCTAGAGGGCCTTTCTCCCTCTTGATGAGAATGAACCTTTTAGAGTGCAGGCTTGGCTTGGCTTGGCTTAGAGCTAAAATCCTGCAGACTGTGCTTTATAATAGAGCCTGGGCTGCAGTATGCTGGTTTATAGTGAATGGGCCATGTGGGCTTCTGTCCACAGTCACACTAAATGACGTTAGGAAAAAAAAAAAGGTCCCAGGGTAGCCCTGATTTCTAGAATGAAGTGACTGAAAAACAAGCCCTGGATTCCCAAGGAAGATGCTCTCGCTTACTATATGAATTCAGGCTGTCTATCAGAAGGTGACAGATGCCAGGATGAGGCCAAAGAGTCTAAGCCTGGGACTCCACAGCAAGCTTCAGCGACCCCCAAGTGCCTGCTTAGCAGTAGAGGGCGGGGATGCAGAGGAAGTTGGGAATCAGGCTGGAGTGGTGGAACACAGAGACTCATTCTGTTCGCTGAGGTGGGGAAGTGGAATGAGTAGAGACTTCCCAGCAGAGTGAGCCTGGCAGCAAACACTCCGAGAGTCAAGCACTACAGAGCTTAAGGAAAATGATCACGGCATAGTCTCCATGCTCCTTGCTAAATGGCAAAGAGAGAAAACAGTGTTAAGGTGTTGCCTTGTTTCATAAAAATCTATTCAAAACAGAAGTGTCAGATACTTTATAGAACTGAGCTGTCAATGTGATTGTTGATGTGCTGAACTCAACTTAGGTATTTAAAATAAAATTTTGTCCAGCCTAAAAAGTATTGTCCACCACCATGAGCACATTATTCCTGTTATGTGAGCTGCCTGTACACGCTAAGGTTCTGTTTGTTTGTTTGTTTGTTTGTTTGTTTGTTTGTTTGTTTCGAGACGGGGTTTCTCTGTGGAGTTTTTGTGCCTGTCCTGGATCTCGCTCTGTAGACCAGGCTGGCCTCGAACTCACAGAGATCGGCCTGCCTCTGCCTCCCAAGTGCTAGGATTAAAGGCATTCTCAGCCACCACCACCTGGCTAGCTAAGGTTCTTAAAACCAGCAATGAGAGGCTGGAGAGATGGCTCAGAAGTTAAGAGCACTGGCTGCTCTTCCAGAGGTCCTGAGTTCAGTTCCCAGCAACCACATGGTGGCTCACAACCATCTGTAATGAGATCTGGTGCCCTCTTCTGGCCTGCAGGCACACATACAGGCAGAACATTGTATACATAATAAATAAATAAATCTTAAAAAAAAAACCCACAAAAAAACAAAAACAAAACACAACAACAACAACAACAACAAAAACAACACAGCAATGGACCAAGAGAACTTTTGGAAGTATGACAGCCAATAAAAAGTTAAACTTTAAGCCAAGTGTAGTAGTGCATACCTTTAATCCCAGCACTTGGGAGGCAGAGGCAGGTGTTGGAGGCCATGAGTTCGAGGCCAGTCTGGTCTACAGAGGGAGTTCCAGGACAGCCAGGGCTATACAGAGAAACCCTGTCTTGAAAAACTAAAAAGCAAGCAAACAAACAAAACCCCCTGAACTTTATTAGAGAGTCAAGATGTGTGCTGACCAAGTTCCATGGGTGCTGTCCTTTTATTTAATTGTTGCTGTCTTTGAAGCCACAGCTGTCGGAATCAACAACTAACTGCAACTCCACCATTACCAGCAGCCTTTAGGCCTCAAGGGCCGTAGCTGGAGTGAAATCAGTTCCCTCCGGCTCCAATTCTTGCAAAGCTAGGAAGGGAACTTAACTTAACCTCTGTCCCTCTAAAGAACTCAAGATTCAAAGGTTAAGGTGGAATTCTGCTCTTCAGAGAGGCTGAATAGCAAGTAGCTCACCTCCTCTCCCGGCTCAGACCCTCCAAAAAGCCCTCATGCTTCTCCTCTCTCCTCCTTATAAACTCCTCCCTACCACTTCCTGTCAGCTAGTTGCTGACTCAGCCTCCTGACTGCATTTTGTTTAATCAAACATGTCTTTGCACCATTAAACAAATGTTCCAGAGCATAAACAAAAGTAACCCACCTTAAAATAATATTCTACAACACATGGGTACCTGCATATACATGTATATGCACATACGTGAAAGTACGCATATAGACTGTGTTCTGAGACCTGGCAGTGTTTCTTCGCTGTGATCTTCGGTCAGTGTTCTGGGTTTGGGATTCTGCTTTATTTTTAATTTACAGTCAGGGGTGCTAAGACACAGGCATAGGTGTTTGTTTGTTTGTTTGTTTTTGCAGCGCTCTTGCCCCAAAGGAAAAATCACAACACATGACAGAATCCACTAACAAGAGTTTTATCAAGACAGAGAGAAAGGGATAGATGTGATGGGCTGTAGAAAGACATGTGGGAAAGAGGGTCTGTAGGAACATGGCACCACCTTATAAAGGCCAGGATGCACCTGTGCACACAGACCCACCCGCGCAGAGATCACAGGGTCACGTTCTCGAGACTATGTGACGGCATGACCATGGGGCATGGGTCACGCAGGACATATAACCCGGAAATGACTAGGTGGAGATGACTAAGTGTCCTGCTGGGCATGTGCGGCCATGTGCGACCGTGCCCGACTGTGGGGGCGTGGTGGGAATTTCTATCAATAGGTCTTGGGATATAAAAAAGAACTGTTAAGTTGTACTCTGAAATTGGTCCCTTTTTGCTACATATTTGCAGCAAGTGGGGGCAGACAGAGAGGACATTGTAGCTGTGTGGCCCGGAGGATGGAGAAGGGAGAGAGGTTGGCACCATTTAGGGAAGAGTTAAACCCGGGTGTTCTTTAGGAGGCAAGGGGCCATGCAATCCCCTCTGAAACAAAGAACACTGCAGAAGGTGCTCATAGGCGGGTGTCAGCAGATAAAAATGAAGACACCATCTACTAAATGCCCTCTGCAGCCAGGGGCAGCTGAGGTGAACAAGACTGTCCAAAGTCACCATGAGGTTGTATACTATAAATGCATACAATTACTATTCATCATTTAAAACAAAATAAATATTCTTTTCAGAAGAGGAAGAAAAGTCACTGGAAAGGGAACACGGTGACAGCGGGCCCACGAAGAGACCGTTGTCTCATTCTGGATAGTTTTTGTCAATAAAAATGAGTCAAGTTCACCCATGTTCAAATTAGTTAACTTGCCTGGCTGTTAAGTGTGGCCCAGAAGATACATCAGTCCTCAAGTGTCCACAAAAGTAATTTCATATTTGGCTGAGAGCAGTTTGCTAGAGGACACATTCCCCACAGGCACAGCCCCAGGGACACTCCTACCTGTCCCCATCTCCAAACAGTTCTGCCTTGTCCTTCAGTCTCATCCCACCCCCTAGGACAGTTTGCTGTCATAGCACATAGAGTGAGACTGGACAGTCCTCTAAAAGGAAAGACAGTAGTACACACATTATAAGTCCATTGTAGACCAATGGTGTCCTGTCCAGGGTCAAGTAGCAACTGGAAATAATAGGAATATGGAGGTGTGTGCATATATCAGGGACTCTCAGAAAGGCTTGCTGTCCTCTGACTAGAAGTGAAACTCAGTAGAATTCTTGCCTTTTATGCATGAAGCCCTGGGTTTGAGCCCCACTGTCACATAAACCAGTCCTGAGCTCCTGTAATCTCAGCACTAGGGAGGTGAGGCAAGATGACCAGGAGTTCAAGGTCATCGTTGATGACATAGTGAGTTTGAGGCCAGACTTAGATTCATGAGACCTTGTGTTAGTGAATTCATCCATTCATCTATCCGTCCATCCATCTGTCCATCCACCCGTCTGTCTGTCTGTCCATCCATCCATCCATCCATCTGGCTTGCTATCTGGACTGTTGTTCATTTGGAATGAGTCTCAGCTTTCATAAAAGCTTAGCTCCCTCCATTTCTACTTAGAACACGAGTCAGAAGTGCTGAATTTGTTCCTTGCTTCAGTTCAGAACAGCAGGTTGTTTGCTTCTGTGTTTTCTCTTTCCCAAGGACACTGCCCCTTTCCCCTCATAACCGACAGAGTCAACACAAGATATCCAGAACATTGTCATTGTCTTAGTGCCACAGTACCCCAGCATCAGTACCAAATAGTTTTGAATAAGCACAGGATAAAGATGTGTATAAAGATGAGTATAAAGGCAGAATTAAAGATCAAAGATTACAGTGGTCAGGGCCAGGGCAGCTGCTGCGTTGCTGGACCAGATAGCTCTCTGCCCTGTTCACCTTACGCACTAATTCCCCCTTGGAAATCTCAAAACCAAACAACAAGGTGCAGGAGGAACCAAATGCTTTGATGAAGTTGTAAAACTTCCTTTTAGAGTATTTGAGGGTTTGGAGGGATAGCTCAGTCAGTAAACTGTTTGTTGCACAAGTGTCAGGACCTGAGTTCTGATCCCCAGCTCCCATGTAAAAGCCAGGCATAACATGCCTGTAATCTCGGAGCTGGAGGAGCAGACAGAGGAGGATCCCTGGGGCTTGCTGGCCTGTTAGTCTTGGAAAATCAGTAAGATCTGGGTTCTGTGACAGACCTGGTCTCAAAAACTAAGGCAGAAAGTGATAGATTAGAGGCCTGGAATTCACTCCTGGAGTCTCTATGTGCATGTGCACACACATGTACACACACATGAACATATACACATATACATACCACACACAAAATTATTTGATCACATAAGATCTAAAAGGAGTATGTAAAAACAAGCAATATTTGCAAAAGCAGTAGAATATTCTCTTGAGATTTCCTGCATAAATATCATTTATCAGAGATCTCACTGGTTCCTCCTTGCACTATGATTCACCATCCTGTGATTATCAGTGATGTCACTGGTTCCTACCTGCACTATGATTCACCATCCTGGGATTGACGAGTTTCTTTTAGTATACAAACTGTTCAGGTAGTTCTTCAGAATTCTTGGCCCACGCCTATAATCCCAGGCACTGAGAGGATGGATATATATATATATATATATATATATATATATATATATATATATATATATTTCTAAATGTAGAAATCCAGTTTTAAACCTTACCATTAAACATCTCCGTACCAGTGCTGTGGATGACTGAATGAGTGGTGCCATTTATAGGACACAAGGCTATAATCTGAATCTGTGAACTATAGAGGAAGTACCACTATGCTGACTAACTAATGAGCTTTTTAATGATGAGAAATAGATAAAGCTCGCAAATGCAGAATGCTTATCAAGGACCTCAGACAATAGCAAAGTGGAGCAATTTAGAAGTACTTACCAGGGCCGCTGCTGTGACGGTGAGAAGCGAACTATGTGCTTTCATTTTAAAGCACCGCCTTTCATACATGGGAGCAATTTCTATATTTTCTTAACTGAAATTAAATGCACTGGTATAATCCTCTTTTCAATGGGGTTCAAAATATAAATAACATATTGATAGCACTTGTGATGTAAGAGCAAGTCCTCTATGAAGGGGGAGACTGTCTGAACATCAGCACGGGATCCATGAAGTCTGCAGGTTGGGTCTGCATGGAAGGTGCTCACTCTTCCTCCAGCCTTGACAGGGGTGTGCTTCCTCTGGAAGGTGGCAGGGCTCTGCCTGAGCAGACTCAGCATCCCTATCTTCTGTTTTTCACAGCAAGTTGGACTTCTGAGAGAGAATCCCAAGTACACTTAGGGGGTGTCTTTGCTCTTGGGCTTTGGGGCATAAGCAGCAAATAATAACAATAATAATATTTTCCCTTGCTCTCAAGTATCTTTTTCTTGAACACAGTACTCCAGCCATCTCTGGGAGGCAGTCCTGACAGGGAAGTTGTAAGATACTTCAGAGTGTCTAGGTCTATAGCTGCTATGGAGATCTGGCCTTCTCTCCTCAGTTTTAAAACTCTGAGTCTGAATTCACGTGACCCAGGGCTAAATTACAGGCTGGGCTATTCTGGAGCTTTGCTTGCTGCTGTTAATAAGGAACTAGGTTGAGTTTACCTTGTCTTTCCCAGGAAGTGGGCTCCCCAGCTGATTAATTTTATTGCTGTCTCTTGGACAATGCAAAGGCCCACAGAGAGAACAGAATCCAGGGGTTTTGAAACACAGGAGAGATCCACTGGCCAAGACAGCTTTTTTTTTGGGGGGGGGGAGGGGGTATTAGTAATGGGTTTTATTATGAAATCTGTGTATGTATGTTTCATTATGTTCTCTTCTCATCAATTCTCTCTCAATTGTTCCCCTGCTCCCATAAGCCCGCTGCTTTCTTCTGTCTAGTTCTCTTCTCTTAGTCTTTTGGGTATACATACCCAAGAGTAGAATAGCTGGCTCATATGATAACAATACTTGAAAATTTTTGAGGAAGCTCCACACTGGTTTGCATAGTAATCATGCCAGTCTATATTTCCCACAACAGTGAATAGGACACCTCTTTACCCATATTTATTGTTTGTTTTCTTAGTGGTAGTCATTCTGATAGGGTGAGATAGAAACACACGACAGTTTAATTTGCATCTCTGTGATGGTGAAGGATGTTGAACACTTCCTCAACAATTGACTGTTAATTATCCTCTTTTGAGAACTGTCTATTCCATTTATAAGCCCATTTGTTGATGGAATAGTTTCGGGTTTAATTTTTGTAGTTCTTATATATTCTGAATGTTAATCTCCTGTATGATGTGTAGTTGGCAAAGACCTTTTCCCACTTTGTGGGTTTGTCTTCAGTCTGTTGGTTGCTTCCTTTGCTGTCCAGAACTGTTTAAATTTCATGTCAGTTTGTCTTTTTAAAGACACCTGTCAATTCTTTTTAAAAGCTTTTACATTAATTTACATATTTAATTTACGTGTGTGTGTGTGTGTGTGTGTGTGTGTGTGTGTGTGTGTCTGTGTGTTCACTCAAACACACAGAAAGCTTGTAGAAGTCAGAGGACAATTGTGGGACAGTTTTCCTTCTGCCATGCGTATTTCTGGGATCAAACTCAGGCCATCAGACTTGGTGGCAAACACCTTTACCCACTGAGCCGTCTCACCAGCCCTCATTTGCCAGTTCTTGAGACTATTTCCCAATCGTTTCAATTCTCCCTGGTAAACAGGACAGTCACTGAGTGGAGGAACAGGGATAATTGTTTGTGTAGTGCTCTTTGTTATAGAGGCAAGATGTGTGGGAAGTGTGTCAACTCTGCAGTTGGAATCTCATCTCTGCAGCTTCCAGGTCTACCAACTTCAGACAAGTGGTTCAGTCTCTAGGAGCCCTGCCTCCCCCATCTGTGGTGATACCCTGGCAGAACTCAAGCAACATTGGCTTCATCCATCCTAGGAGGCAGAAGGAGAGGGTTTGGCTAAGAGGGAAGTGTGATAGTTGGGCCCTGCCAGACGCTGCCCCGCCCTGGGTGTTTAGTCAGGACATGCTTGTGTGGGTGGCCATCACTCTTCTCTTCGGCTGCTGACTATACCACTCTTCTTCCTCATATGCTAGCTCTCTGTCCTCTACTTACCCTCACTCAAGCCCCATAGTCCCTGTTGCTTTGAAAACGAATCACTTCTCTATTTGGATTTGCTATTTTTGAGTTTACTTCAAATTACTTCACTACTAAAACATGATTTCTCTCCTGTCACTTAATCATAATCTATACTTGGATTTATTTGCCTCACATCATATATTAGTTTAGGCTTTCCAGATAAATTACAGAACTAATTAAATCTGAGTTTTGGGTAAATAAGAAATAAGTTTTTAGCATAAGTATGTAGTATGCAATTTTGTGTTCTCATTTGTTGTCTGGTGAGTCTAGTTAACTAAACGTGAGCTAAGAGGTATATCTTGTCTTCACCATTGTTCCATCTCACCAGTCCTGAGGAAGATTATCTTCATTAAATTGTGCACGTCTTGTAACCAGATTCTTATAATGCAAAGTATCACAACTTACTGAGTGATATCCTTTGCTCTCTCCAGGATTTCCTCCCTCCCTGTGCTCTGTCTTTGGTGTGTAAACACATCTCACTGAAAGGGAGACACCAGGAGAAGCAGGATCTTGAGCTGGTTGGAAGCTGCTTCACAGCTCTCAGGACAGTGAGAGTCAGGCCTGGGCACCCCCAGCAGAGCAGTCCAGGACTATTTCTCTCTTTCCCATTTGCCAGGACTACAGTGCCAGGCTGTAGTCATCGGGTGGGTCACTGAAGAGATGGTGAGGGATTGAAAGGGTTGCCTGAGGGCTTGTGCATAGAACTCCAGAGTCCTCTGGACTTGGCTGGGAAAAATTGTTCCTTTGTTTTCACAGCCTCTTTCACTAATGATACAGGCAAGGAAGGCAGACTCCTGTTATCAGTACCTAAGTTGCATCACCCAGAGAAAGTGAAGATTTAAAAAGATAATCCATCAATGTTCCAATAAATAACCAAAACTTAATCACTCATTGCTCCTTCAAAAATCACAAGACCTTTTCTGGGCATGGTGATGCATACCTTTAATCCCAGGGAGGCTGAGATAGGAAGATCTCTGTGAGCTTGAGGGCCAGTCTAGTCTACATAGTGAGACCCTGTCTCAAGAAAAGCAAAACAAAACAAAAGCTGCAGGAATTGCTACCCCCATACATAGATCTTACTTAAATCAATCAATTAATTAGTAATAATAACACATAATTTAAAAAATATCTTGCTGATTTTATTTCAGTATAACTGGTTTCGTTGCAGCCCTAGCCATTTGACTTCTGCATTTGATATTATTCTTTGGACTAGGTGTATAGCTCAGGGATGGAAAACGTGTGTTAAGCTTGCACAATATCCTGGATTTGAAACCCACAACCAACAATGATGATGATGATGATGACGACCACAAATAAAGTGTACAGTGTTCATATTGTAAGAGGAGTCCATTGTTTGCATACCTACATGTGTGTGTGCATGTGTGTGCATGCATGTGTATGTGTGCACATACACACGCACACATACACAAAGAACTTGGACCAACCAAAGAAGACCTGATCTTGTGACATACAATTTACTTTTCTGAACCATCTCCAAACAAAATGGACACAAACTGGCTTCGTTTTCTTTTCTAAATTAATCCGGAGAACAGTAGGCTGTCCTATTTAGGACTTCAAGTTACCCTTTATAACTCAACCTAATTTTTACTTGCTTAGATTTTTTTTTCCAAGAGAAGAGGAATTCTAGGGAAGTTTGAGACCTCTGGGAAGACCCTGGGAGTAAACACGGCTGCAGAGAGGGCAGGGGCAGGGGTCAGACCAGAACTCAGGTAACTTTTCACTGTTCTGCTGTTTTTGAACCATTGGCAGTCAGCACCACTATGAAACTTAGCATAGCACAAAAGCTATGTGAAAGAAAATATTAAGTATATAAGTATCCGGGTAGTGCAGCAAACCTGCGACTTGGGTGCAATTTCTGGGCTCAGTTTAGTACGGAGGTAAAGGATGCAGAGAACGGGAAATTTTATTGCCCACACCTCTTTGTTGTGTGTGTTTCCAAAGGCTTGGGAAGGAGGTGAGGGAGGCAAGGGGCCTAGAGATGGGGGGATTGAGTGCTGGAAAATGGGTTGCTTGCTGGGTGGGAAGTGGGGGTGCCTAGTCTTGGCTTGGGAGGGTGAGTGGGGGGAGCTGAATGAATGCCTGGGGGTTGGACCTGGGGAATAAAGCCACGAAAGGACTGGTCTCATTAAAGAATCCATTTCCCATTTTCAGCAGTTTGCTACATTAACAAGCTGAGCCGTGAAAGGATTACATCGGCTAAGTGAGTGCCTGTTCTGTGCACCATTGCAAAACACATTTCAGAAAGCAGTGGATCCGCCTTCAATGAGTATCTGCTGGAGGAGCAAAGCCCTAGGAAAACAAAGGGGCACACCAGGGTAAGCTAATAATTCCCGCTGTGCTTTGAGGGCAATGAAATGACTGCAGCCCTGAGAACTTACCCTCCCTCCCCTGCAGTTGGTATAAACACAAGAGCCATTTTGAGATCATATCGACACCTCAGCAACAAGTGCTTCCCAGGTGCCAACAAAATGTCACTTCCCAAAGGGTTAAATGAGCCACAAGGCCTCCCCCCCCTCAAATATCCCTTCTCGGCGCACATTTAGTATGCACACCCATTAAGCAGAGACTCATATCCTGCTTCCAAAGACTCAAACAGTACAAGAAGAAGTCTACCGCCAGGGGCTTCGCCCCTGCTTTGACTGGGAGGGGAAAGCCAAGTTTGGAGCTGGGTCTAGCCTGACTCAAGCCTTAACTTGCGAGTCCTGCTATTCTAACCCCTTTTCTCGGTCTGCTTTTCAGCCGGTCTAGGAGCACACAGCTCAGAGCAGCGGGGAAGTTGCTTAGCAAAGGGCCACCCACTTGCCTATTGTTCGTCCCTCGCCTGTGACAGGACACAAGAACAAAGCGGACATTAACCGCGACATTAAACCCAGAAAGAAAGTAATCAGTAACCTGTTATTCCCTTAATAAAGGGAAACACATGCAGTGTGAAATCCAGAAGACTAATCAATAGCCGCAGACAATGCAACGTGCCAAACAAATTGCAAATCAATTAGAATCCTTGTTTTCTTTCAAATGGTTCACTATATCTAAAGCAATTACTCCTTCATTAGACCTAATTTAACAGCATGACTGCCTTGGCTACAACTGGCAGCGTCTGGCTATCAAATGGAAGAATGGCAGCTTATTTCTGTCTGTCTGTGAGTCTAACACCAATCAAAAAAAAAAAAATGAATTCCTTTATATGAGAGAAACTTTTAATGAATGGATGGATATTTGTTTTAATCAAAATATCGATACCAGAATGAGGGTTTCCCTTGCCTGTCTCTCATAAATTGAAAGAAAAACTATTAAGGAATTGTTGAATAAAAAATTTTTTTAAAGTTTTTCTTCTTTTTATGCTAGCTTCAAATAGATAAAAAAAAAAAAATGGCATTTGAATATGTACAGTCCTTCCAGTTCTTCAAATCTTACATATACATCACTTGGCGTAAGTTTTAAGATTTTCTTTTAAGTAAAACAGATTTTAGGTATTTTAGAGTATTTCAGATAGTTATCAACAACAAAAAAGTTGTAGTTCACCTTATTATAAAATTCTAGTTCGTTTTATTATAAAGGTTATCTAAATAATTTTAATGAGACATATTTATGTTGAGGACGTTTCAGTCAAGAAGGGGGAGTTTTGATGAATGGCCAAGTAACCACGTAGAGTCACCCTAGTAAGTTCCTGTTCCCCCTAAAGCTCCCTCCTTCTCTCTGGCCCCAAGGGATCTGCTTTCTATCAGCCCACTTCACTGTTGAGAATGCTTTGCCATCCTGTGGAGGTATGGGACTAGAAAAATAATCTAAATAAAGCTTTAAAAAAAAAAAAACTAGATTGGGAGAAATGGTTGAGTGTTTTGGCCTGGTTGGAGGCATCAAGCAAAGAACAGAATGTGAGGATGATGAACTTCAGAAAGCAGATATGCCTGATGAGATTAAACCACCTCCAAAGCTAAGACAGCATTCCCAAGTGAACTGAGAAAAAAGTTGATAGCCACACTAGTTTTGCTTATAAATCTCATCACTGGATAATAGCCACATCTCAAGAATTTCTTCAATTTAATTGTTCTGAATTATTTCTTTCGAACTAAAAGCAATACGGTTTGATTATACGAAATAGCAATCACAGAAATATATATATAAAAAAAAAGATAGTAAGAAATTGCATGTGTCCATTTCCCCACAGTAATTTTCAAAGGTCCTAAAGCCGTCACCTATCCAAGGATGGTCTTTACAGCATTGTGGTAGCAGCAAAGCCTTGTGAACACTAGGAATTCCAGCCTTAAATTAAGTCACACATGAGCCTGAGTCCCTTCCTTCCTCTGCCTTCCCTTGTAAGAGCTTTTCTCCCTCCCCTCCCCCTAATCCTCCCTCTTCACCTCACATCAAATGGCTTTTTATTCTCTGTATCCTTCGCCTTTCTTCTTTTTCTTTAGAGCTCAGTGCAGAAAAATTCTTGCATTGAGGATACCCATATCTTTTGCAGGCCAATCAACCCGTTTCCCGTCTCCTACACCTCAGAAGACACTGTTTTTCCAAAGCTCCCACATTCTTCACATAAATCTGTGCTACCCGCCCTGCGCCTCTCCTGCCCTCCTTAACCTCACACTGTTAACACTGTCACTCTGTCAAATTATATTTTGTTTCTATTGTTTCTCCTAACACTCATGATGTAACATACTCTGCAAATCAATTAATCAATGAGCATTCACCAAAGGCCTGCTTCCTGATTGGCTGGTTACAGCGTGTAGATTGGTAGCTGTAATGAAAAGCATTTGTGTTAATGGGGGGGGGGGGTGTGAAGAAGAGGAAGTTAGGATGTTTAATTGCTTTCTGAAGGTGGTTTAGTTTGGAGGTTAGGTAAAGCAAAACCCGAGATGAAGGGAGGGGATACGCTGTGTCCCTCCTTCTTGCCGTCTCTGTGTTGAGAGAGAGAAAAAAAAAAAAATCAAACCAACCAACCAAAGAAACCAACAGAAAACCAGCTTTGTCTTGGAGCCCATGATGCTCCAGCCCCATGGCTCAGTGAAATAGGGAATGGCCCAGAGGAAGATGTTGGAACTGTCTGAGGAGGTTTTGTTTTCTTTCTAAGTTTAACCCAATGTTATTTGTGTTCTTCTGACTGTGTCCGTAGAGAGCATTTGTATAAAGACTTAGTGGTCTCAACTGTCTGTGTGTGCCCCCAGGGCTGTTTGTTACGTCTGCAAGACACTCACCAGTTTCTTGGTAAATGCACACTTAGGCTAGTCCCAGGGAGTTCACCACACCATAGTTAAGGAGGAGATAAGCACTGGTCTCCTACTGATGTTATAGAGACCACTGTACAACAGAACGCTACTATATCCTTCTGAGCCCTTCTTCTGAGAGGTGAGATGGCAAGCTCCATCCTTTATGAGGCCAAGAAGAACATCTCTTGGTTTCAGGCAGTTTCCTAAGGAAGATAAATAAATTAGACTTAAAAAAGCTCCTCCTGGGGAGTCTTGAGGAAAAACTCGTAATTTCAGTTTCTGCAATATACACTCGTCAAGTCCATGCTGACAGTTGTTGAAATGCCTTTGCCAAGCTATGCCCAGCCAAGTTCTCTCTGATGGCAGCAGCGCCTGTGTTTCACATCACTCCACATGGTGTGGAGACCTGAGTCTTGCTAATGCACTGATAAAAGCCAAAAGAGAACAGGGGCAGGCAGGAAGGGGGGGGCGGGGCGCACAGAACAAACAGGGCTTGCCCTTCAAAGTAAGCACTGCCCCTTTGTTGTTCCACTATAGAAAAAGTGAATAGCTGGGTCTTTTGGAAACTTTCAGGGTACCAACTTTTCTCCCCCTACCCCCACTCCTGGGAATAATCATTTCGATTGCGGGATATTTTTCCTGTCGTCTCTCCCTGACGATTAATATGAGTATTTTTACCCTCCATGAGTGAATACTTAACTAACGCAGTTCTTCATACAAATGCAAACTTCCTATTTAGCAGACTCTGGTGACTGTGCGTCTCACACCAGAGTGGTATCATTCAGCTTCAGTTGCTATAGCATTTTCAAGAACCTCTCTGTTCTCATCATAAATTATCTTTAAATGAAAAAAAGCTCAAAGGAGGTCCGTAGCAAACTGTATCAAATAATGAATTTATAAGCAGTGGAGGAAAACACTCATCCTACACTCTTCTCCTATCGATTGTTCCCTGACCCTTCTTTGGGATACAGATGAGCATAACCCTGAAACATGTTTGTGTTGTCTTTCTTTAACTGGCAGCCTGCGGGCTACATGATCTAATAAATATTGGCAGGGCCAAATGAAATAATATAGAAGAGCTTCTCTTCTTTAAAGTCCACACACCAAGAGACTCTTGTCACTTGTTAGTATCTCCATCAAACACTGAAGTGTTAACATATGTGATACGACCACGCAATCAAGTAAGGACCGATTTGTTGACTAATTAAACCAACACAACAAGCTCTTTAGCACCTACAAGTGACAAGTTCAGAGCAGGCAAGTGGGAACTCTCAATTGAGCCCCCTTTTATGAGACTATCATGCCAAATTCAATTCCGACTGAGTAGTATTTGAACGTACTTGACTTCCACCATGTGCTGACATGCTTACAATAATTCATCATGGGCGACAATAGCCCAATATTACAGATTTATGATATATACAAAACAGTTACAAATGAAATGTAGCCCTTACGTGGGCCGGCTTCCCTCACCACTGCCTATTGATATTATAATTAATGGTCAATTACTTACGGAAACGAAAACAGAAAATAGTCATTACTGGTTTGAGTCATCATTAGAATTCTTTTTTTTTTTTATTAAATCTGGAAGTAAATAAAACCATTTCCACAGTGTTTGGCAATTTTTTTTCAACATACTAAGTGAACCAACGTGGAAGCCTAGTAGTTGTAACTCCTTTTAGTACTGAGGATAAGTTAGTAATGTTTTTAAAGAAATGGACTGTCAATTAAGTTTCCTCACAGGCCAAATGCATGTTTTATATTCTGATTCTTTATTTATAAAATGAAGCAAATCAGTAGCCTATTCAATCAGTCTTCAAGTTACCTTCACTTTTTATGGCCCCTTTTTGGACTTTCCATATCCGTGGCGATTAAAGGTGAGTAGAACCCGTACTAGGTTGTTTCGGGTGTGCAGTCGGTCCCTTTCTTCGCCTTCTCTGTACACTTGCTTTTTTACCTTTTATACGTGCGCACATTCCAAAATGTCTCTATTCAGCTGTGACCATTTTACTGACTTCCTTGAGAGCTGGACGATCCTGCTTGTAGGTCACCAAGAGCTGACTGCACCCATGTAAGCATGACACTCATGTTTATGGGTATAGGAATCACAGGTTTCCATCTATACATGCCTGTAAGCAAAGAAAGCTGGTCAGCGGTAGTGACATGTTATAGGAAAGTTAAAGGTCTTGGCCACTTAATTGAAAATGTACCAGTGTTAAGAGCTTTAATATATATAGTTCTGGGCATCCCAGAACCGTAGGTCAGTAGCTTATGCCCCTGAAGCTGATGTCTTCTGTGTCCTGCTGTCTACTGCAGCCCGGGGCCCAAGTATCTGGCTAGAAATAAGGATCAGAATCTGAAGAGAGACCACATAGGTTCATTGCCAGCTATAAGGTTGACCTTCACGTTCTCAGTGGGCAGGTCCTGCCCTCCAAAAGAGCTCTCTGACAGTTGCTTCATCCTGGGATGAAAATATCTGGCTGCATCATTCCATATTGTCCCACCTCCTGTGCCCAGTGAAGGTCTCTCTCTCTCTCTCTCTCTCTCTCTCTCTCTCTCTCTCTCTCTCTCTCTCACACACACACACACACACACACACACACACACACACACACGCGGCCATTGCCATTAAATTCCGAGAAATGCTTTCCTTATTTTTCCTGCGGTATTCAGCATTTTTTTTTTTAAAAGACAGATTCTTACTGTGTATCTCAGGTTACCTTTGAATTTGCAGTCCTCCTTGGTACTGAAACCACAGAGACAAGCCACCATACCTGGCTTTTGGAAGAATTTTGTTTATTCCGAGGAAATGATGTAGTTATGTAACTAAAAAACAAAGAGTGGTATAAAGTGTATCCATTGAGAAGACTTTTAGTGCCATGCATTGATGCTACAAAATACTGTTTTTTTTTCCCATGTCATTATTATATAACTTGATGACAGTCACCTTCTTACTCATAGCTCATACTTTTATCTCTGTCCACTGTTTCCTATCTACTCCTTTTAAAAATTATTCTTTTTAACTAATTAATTTATTTACTGGGTGGGGCCAGAACATGTGCGTGTGATAGTGCCTGTGGAAGTCGGTTCCTTTTTCTGCCATGTAGGTTCTGAAGATGAAACTCGAGTGGTCAGACCTGACAGCAGACACCTGTTTCTGATGAGCCACCTCACAGACTCCTCATCTCCACCCTACTCCCTCTTCTCTTGGTTTTCCAGACAGGGTTTCTCTGTGTAGTGCTGGCCATCCTGGAACTCACTCTATAGACCAGGCTGTCCTCGAACTCAGAGATCTGCCTGCCTCTGCCTCCCGAGTGCTGGGATTAAAGGCATGCAACACCAGCACCTGGCAGCCTATCTTCCCTTTTGATAAATGTGTTATTTCTTCTCTTTTCCTGTGTTTTTTCTTTCTTCTCTTATTTTAATTTTTTAAATTTCTTTATTCCTGAGAATTTAACACATACATACTTTTAAAGAGACCATACATATCCCCCTATATATTCCTCCCCAACTGTTCCCCCGTAACTTACCAAACATGTTCCCTTTCTAACTTCCCACTTATAACCCACAAAGTCCAGTCAGTGTTGTCCATGTGCATGGGTGTGTGGCCACCCACTAGAGCATGGGAATCCCATCAGTAGCCACATCCTCAGAAAAAGAGTAATTTCGCCCCCCTAGACTCTATCAGCCGCCAACAGCTCTTCAGAAGGGGACAAAGCCTACAGGCAATCTACCCCATCTCTGCTAGAATTTGGGTTGTCCTGATTTGGCACAGGTCTCATGCAGGCAACCACAGCTGCTTCCAGTTCTCGATTGTGAAAGCCACGCAGTCCAGAAAACAGCATTTCCCAGCATTCCACCGTATTCTCTAGGTCTTCCCCCTCTTCCTCTTCCTTTGTGTTCCTTGAGCTTTGGTAGGGGTGAGAAGGGCATTGATATAAGTTTCTTGTTTAGGACCTGACACTTGCTCTCTCAGCACTTTGGTCAGATACACATCTTCCCATCAACTGCTGACACTGCCAAAAAGAAGCTTCTCTGACCAAGGTCGAGGTCATCCCTGGTTTGTGAGCATAAGCATAAACATTTAGATAGTATCTCACAGCATGACCACTCAATAAAAAACCAATTGCAGGTTCTACCCTGAGACCTATGACCTCCCTAGCCTCAGACTTTTTGACCAGGATTACCTCTCCTATGGAGCAGGCCTCTCATCTAATCAGAATGCAGTTGGTTACCCCATAATCATCACACCACTATTACACCAGTGGGCACATCTTGACTGGCAGGTTGGTATTGCAACATGCAGGGTCTAGCACCGAGAAAAACCACTGGTGTCTTTTAGTTCCTAGAGGACTGCATAGCATTCTTCAGCTCCATGAAAGCAAGCTTTCAGGAAAGAAGTTTCCTTGTTGGTTTGAGATTGGTTTCTCTATGTCTTGCGACCAAGTGTGCAGAGTCTGAACATGGAGATATGGAGGGTAATCAAGGGCAGTGGCAATAGCCCATGTTGTTTTTGGAGAGCTCTGGGGCCTCTCTGACCAATGATTGTATTCCATTCCTTATACTGTGACTTTCATTTAATTACCCATATATTCTGGGAGTGACATTATCCATCCATGCAGGTTAATCCTGTTCAAACACTTAAAAAAAAAAAAAAAAAAAGGTTATATCTTGAAATTAGCTTACTAACTAGTAGGTTTCCATAGGCTTTTTCATACATCCTTAGTTTTGGCTAATCCAGTCCTCCTGTCTCTGTCGGCTGAGTGTTGAGATCAAAGGCATACACTAACGTGCCCTGTGCTCTTTTATTAGTTTCTTGTGTATCTTTACAAGTGTTCTTTGAGTAAATATAAGTATGTATGTATGTATGTATGTATGTATGTATGTATGTATGTATGTATGTATGAGTGAATGAATGTATGTACGTGTATCGTTTTTTCTCCACTCCTTAATCAAAATTAATATATGTACCTTGCTTTTCTTCCTTAACAGTACACACTGGAGATATTTTCAAATCAGTACAAAGAAAAATGTGTCAAAGATAAGAAGTTATTCCCTAACAGGGCTTCTTTGAGGAACCCTACCTTCCCCCACTCCTTCTCATTTAAGGGAGCATCATTTGGAAATTTTGAGAGCATAAGAATACATGAAGAAGAATATTTGTATTACAGTACTAAAAGGAAAAGTACTATCAATATTTTGGTACACAGCCTTTTGATTTTATGAGTAGGGATTGTATAAAACATACTGGAATGGCTTCTGGCTTACAGGAAAGTAAGTGGATGGGTCCAGAGAGTTCCTCTTTCTTCCATGGCCTTCATGGTTTTTACCTACTATGTGATGAATGGTTTTTCCTGTAACTTGCTTACAAAGGTATCCTCATGAAATTCCTTCTCAAGTAAATATAACCTGTAGACAATCCCACAGAGTTGAGATTGATTATGATCACATTCCTTATGTTTATTATTATAAACAATACTGTGATTATCATCCTTCTAAATGAACCTTTCACAGATTCCTGATTATTCCCTAGACCAGAGACACAGAAGTAGAACTGTTACACCCCTTCCCCCCTCCCTCCCTTTTAGATTTTGTTGCATATCTTCAAGTGGTTGGATCTTTTTGGAAAGTCACACAAAACAGAGAAATGTAGCAAAGTCACCAACTTCAGGCTTTTCTTTCTTTTTTTTTTTTTTTTTTCTCAGACAGTGTCTTATGTGGTCCAGGCTGGCATGAACTGGCTGTACAGCTGAGGGTGACCTTGAAATTCTGATCTTTTTGACTCTACATTGCAAGTGTTGGGGTTACAGTCAGGCACCCCCATGCCTAGTTTCATGAAATATTGGGGATCAAACCCAGGACTTCCTGAATGATAGGCAAGTACTCTAACAACTGAGCTATATCACCAGTCTTACAACTCAAGGATTTTTTGTTTGTTTGTTTCCTGGGCTTTTTAAAACTTAATTTAACTTTATTTTAGATCCAAAGGTACCCTAAGAAAATAGGCCACTCACCAAAGTGATTTGAAATTCCTATCCTGAACAATGGGAAGCCGCAGGTGGAGAGAGCTGCTAGTGTGTACGGAGCCCATCTGGGACACTCCGGGGGAAGATGATCTTTAATGCCAGTATTTGAGAGTGTGTAGCTTTGCTGTGGAAATCTGCTGACAGAGGACCACTCTTCTTGTAACAGTGGAAAGTGTGGAATGATGCTTACCCACATAGACTACCTGTAAATAAGGAAACACAAGTTGTCCTTAGAAAAAGGCAAGGAGGTACAGAAATATCTGTTAATTCCATTTCCCAAAGTAGATGATATGTGCCACTTGTTTTGAGATTACATGCACGAAAATATTTATTTTAATACTTACAACTTTACGATATTTTGTACCAGAAATGATGAACACATCATAGTACTTTTTAGAATGATCCCAATTCAATAAACAGTAGCAAAAATGACTTGGAGTTTTAAAAAAGGATTTTTACAGAAAGCCCTAGCATTCAAAGTGAAAAAAAAATGATATGCAGGTGTGGCAAAATGTGATATGCAACATGTCTGGGAAACATGTCATGTAAATACAGCAGTTTTGAAAAAGTACAAGAAGCTTTCAAATTTTAACTTGAATTGTTCTAAAGTTTTTAAAGAAAGCAACCAATTTTTAAAAAAATGATGGTAATCCTTTTTGGAGCTGCAATCATCACCATAATGCAATCTCTCTTTGTAGTAAATGACTCAGCGTTTCATAGGTTGGCTTCAAGTTGCTCCATGAAGAGGATATGCGTATTGCAGGTTAGACCCTAGTGTGGATTTGAAGGGATATCCAATGAGTTTCTGTACATAATAAGCATATACAGTGTAACTCCTTATTTTTTTTAAAGTATGCACTTCACTTAAAAAATAAAAAAGACATGCAGGAAGAGAACCTTCAGTTTATGGTGAATTGTTTCAAAGATAATTTCAGTGTGTTGGAAAATATGGTAATTCCCTTTATAAACAGAGAAATCAGAAAGTTTAGTATAAGAGGGAAGTATCAGGATTTTTTATGTACAGACACGCACATTTTCCCTTTTGTTTTTAGATGCAAATTACTGAGAAAAGGGATGTCTTCATGCTCCAAAAACCGAGAGCTTAGATTTTTAAAAAAAGCCATTAATTTTAGTTTCCTTCGAGGTCCAGAGGATTTTTTTTTCAGACCACTGTTGAGATCAGATGGTCTCTAAAGAAATCAATCTAATTTCAATAGAAGAGCTATGCTGTGTTGGGATTTTTCCATATAATCCAGTTGCTAAATGACACCAGGGCTACTTTGATTTAGAAGAAGAAACACAGACCCCATTGTTCTCCAACCTCTCCATTCACGCTAGATCAGCTGACCCAGAATCTTTCCCTAAAGAGAAAGAATGCATTTTGCTTGATCAAAGAAAATCAACATTAATAAAATAATACCGGCACCGACATAGAATGTTATTTATTTGATGGCACAAACATAGCGCTAATGCCCTAAGTGAAAGCCGCGAGAGAAAGGATGAGGCATGGGAAACCCACTCAGCTCCTCAGGCTACAGGTGCGTTTGGGCCACTTGACTCAGGGCCCGCAACTGTATTCTCCAGATTCATCAGAGAAGGAGAATAAGGTCATAAATAAGAGGGCCATCATTAATTCTAAATTTGAAAATAATCTTCCCACTGTAGAGGGCAAGGGAACGTCATTCTTATTGTTGCAAACCTCCTAAAAATATTTTTCTGTCAGCCGACACAACAGAATCTCTCTTACTGACTCAGGGTTGCACAGGTTTGTAAGACATAAGACCAGAAACAAAAAGGGGTTCTACTCCCCAGGTCATTCGATTGCAATGTCCATTAATGATTCTTTATTCCCTTCACCCATGTCAGCTCTTCCCCCAGTCCCCCACCTGCAAGGATGTGTTTAATCAGGTGTGGGGAAAAGGTACTTTCTAGAAGGCTCTTGATAGCTATGACTTGTAGTTTTGCAATGTCTTCATCAGGCTTTACAAATTGGATTTTTTTTTTTAATCCCAGGCATGTTCTCACAGAAAAAGGCTTAATGCCAGACCCAAGATGGACACAGGCACATCCCAGATACCAGACAGACACAGTAGTTGGAGAATCTGTATCAGAAAGAACATCAGGCTGTTTTTGCTAATATCTGTGCTCTCTGAAGGTCAGTCATGATACTGGTGTGAGGTAGTAATGAGAAATCAGCTCTCCCTTCAAAGGGAATCAGAGATGGTTTATTCTGGAGCCAAATTTGGGTGATAGAGGAAACATGGAGCTATGCTACTACAGGTTTCATACTCCAACAAAGGAAGCAGTTTCACGGAAGCAGAACAAAGAAAGTTATAAGTCAAGGCATTTGAAAGATGCATCCATAGAAACAGCAGAGAGGCGGTCACCGTAAGACAGGTGAATCACTCCTGAGGGCCTCAGATGCTATCTGATGAAATCCTTAGCTTTGGAGTTTGCAGAAGCTAGTTGTCTGATAAGTTAATAAAATTCCCAAAGGGGTTTTTTTTTTTTTTAAAACCTGTGAATCACAGGTTGTTAAATGGACAAAAATGGGCAAGAAATGGTGTGTGTGTGTGTGTGTGTGTTTGTGTGTGCGTGTGTGTAAAGCTAGCCCAAAATAAAGTGTAACTAGGTTCTGAACCCGCAGCGCTGCAACCTCTCCACATCATTGCGCTTCCCACCAGTCTTTGCAGATACAGCTTCCTTCAAGGAACTCCTCTTCACAGAAGAGTGACTCTATCGCATTTTTCTAACTTACGTAAGTCGTAAGCAGCACCTCAGCACCACGCTGACATTCTAAAAAAAATCCAGACACTTCTTAGAATAGAGTCAGGGCACTCCATCACCTTGAAACAACTACTATTAAAATGTTTATCTGTGCTCTTCTGTTTTTTTCCCCTGAACACATGTGTGCATATTCACACATATCACTAAAATATAGTCACATGATTTCTATGGGCTGTATTCATCTGGAACCACTTTCCAGTTCTGAAACACAGTATTTTGCAAGAGTTTGAGATTAAAAAAAAAAAAAAAAAGCCTCAAGAGATGCCATTGTTCTCAGATCTTTCCATTCCCATTAGATCAGCTGGCTCAAAATCTTTCCCTTAAGAGAAAGAATGCACTTCCTACGATCAAAGAAAAGCAACATAAATAAAATAACATTGGTGCTGAAGAGGAATGTTATTCACTTGATATTAAAAGCATTGTATATTTTGAAATAAATATTAGCACCTAGTACCTGGTCTGAGGTGCTCCTCAAGTGTTTTTGTATACATTTAATTAATGTTAGTGTGCTAATACCTGTTATTAAGGACTTCACAAATAATTTTGAAAAAAAAAAAAGGGTTTGCCAATGCCCTAAAATTGATGTAACACTATAGCGCATGCTCTGTGCTTCTCTTTCCTATTATATCATAGTCAGGTCAATGCATCCTTCCCAGCCCTCCCTATGCACATTTGTATTTTACTGCTCTAGTAATCTCATACCAGACAGCCACTGAATGTGAGCTCTTTAGATGAAAGACTTTTGTCTCTCTTATCAAGACTTATCAAGTGCTTATCAAGACTCTGACACTGAAAAGCACCCAAAAACTACAACCCATATCGCCAAATCCCTACTCCATGACTTAACTTCTTTGGTACAATCTTTGCTTTGCTTTCCCTAAAAGAGTGAGGCCTAAAATAGATGGAGAAGAAGGATTTTTCAAGAAAAAATAGTATCAGTTGATAAACGAGTGTGGTAATGATAAAACTGCATCCTAAGTCTTTTTGTGCATTGAGAATGATCAACAAGTTTCCAAAAGCTCATGAGCATATAAGCGATGAACCTAGATGTTGGTAATAGCCAGATGTGCCAGGAACAAACTTTATGGCATTCACAAGTTTAAATAAAAAATAATTATATTGGCACAGAATGTTATTCTTTACAAAGCAATTGGAGTAGACAATAACTTTATGACTGGCCATTGCCTATTCAACATCACTACACGTGCAACGAGGCCAGAACGAAGTTCCCAGTCTCCTCACTCAAACCAGCTCCTTCACTACCCATGAGTGGTGCTTGTTCATCCCTGCAGTGATTGACAGTTCTAACCTCTTCATTGTTTAGGCTACAAAGCTTAGATTCACTCTCAACTTTCTCTTTGTCACATCACGTCAGTCAATTCTGTGACTACTGTCTTTGAGATATGTGCACAGAATACTTCTCACCATCTCCACCACTTCGACTAGCTCACCGCCTTCTCTTCCCTTTTCCTTCACCATTTTAACCATTCCCTCACCTATCTCCTATCTACTTGTGGCCCATTTTAACCTATTCAAGCAGCACTTAAGGAACCTTTACCAGTAAGTAAGTCAAATAATGGAACTTCGTACTGATTCCCTTATAAGTCCCTACATCCCAGATTCCCCATATTATTGAAATCATCTCTCCTTGTCTTCACTTTTCTCAATCTACCAGCCATATTGGTCTCCTTCCTCTGATTCCTGCAGTTCTTCCTGCTTCCGCCTTAGGGTCTTTGTACTTATTGTCTTGTCTCAGAATATTGATCCAGATAAACACAGGGTTCAGGCTCTTATAAGAGTATAATTTCAGTGAGGACTTATTTGCCAACTCTTAGCTACGGTAGATTGGTTAAATGGCCTTAACATTTCTGCATGCATAGAATGTGAGCGGAACTATAGCCATCAGAATGTGGTAATGTGAGCTTCACAGTCTAGGCCTGAGAGTCTTCATGGTATCTGCCTTTGCTCTTTTGAGATGGTCTTGGGTTCATGTAAAGAAGCCTGCTCCAGACACTGAAGTATGGTAATTCACATCAAGGGAGAGGTCCCGCACATGTAAAGAATACCATCTTAGATTTTCTATCCCCTGCTACACTACAGACCCCTGCTATTACAGAATCAACTTATGTGAGATTTGCAGAAGAGCCTTCCAGCTGGTCATAGTCCTAATGATTGACACACTGAATTGTGGGAAATAACTTGGGTGGAATGGGGCCACTATGTTTAAGGAGATTTGTGATATAGTATAGGTACTAAAATACACTAAGCTGTTTGAACCTTCCCTCATGGTTAGTTGTGTTTGTCCCTACTAACTGAAATGTGAGTCCTGTGAGGACAGCAATGGTTTTCTACTTTTCTTGCTTCTCTGTGTTCAGGATCTAGTAATAGTGTCAGTCAGTCAATGAACATTGGCCAAATGAATAACTGGATAAACAAGTGACTAGATACAGATTTGGGAAGGGTCTTACCCATCTGTCAGTATAGTCCTTACGTTTGTAAAATGGTGTATCTGTTACCTACAAAGAATGAGTAGTAGTGTCAAAACTGGACTGTTGGAATGTAAAAAGTCTTTCTCTGTACCACCAGCTCCCAAGTAATGACATGGAGATTTCTTATTCATTACGAAAGCTCGGCCTTGGCTTAGGCTTGTCCCACTAGCTCTTACAAGTTATAAGTTAAATTAATCCACTTGTATTAATCTACATTTTGCCTCATGGCTTTTTACCTTTCTTTCATTCTGTTTGACTCCCTCCATTTCCCTCCATATCTCATATGCATCTGATGGACGCCTAGATTTATCTCCTGCTTCCTCTTTCTCTGCCCTAAGTCCTACCTATACCTCATGCCTAGCTATTGGCCATTCAGCTTTTTGTTACACATCACAACAATACCTTTTCCCACAGTGTGCAAATATCCCACATCACTGGAACTTCTTGCTTCTACCCTGAAAAGCTTAATTTTCCACATTTGTACAATCTGCACACTCAGGGCCTCTGTATATAAGAATTTGAAATTTTGTTATTTCTGATGATGGAAGTCTAATTCCAACTAGCTCAGTGAAAAAGGAGATGGAGTAGTGTCAATGGGTTCCTATATCAGGGAAGGCAGGACTCTATGCTATGAATCAGTGGCTCAAAAGCCATTATTGAAGATATGTCATGTTCTTTCAATGTCTCAGACTGACTCCAGCTCTAGTGTGTTAATAACTCTAGAGGACAGAAGTAGTCTTTCTCTACAGAATTCTAGACAATTCCCAGTATACTGACCAGTGTTCACTTCTGAACTAATCACTGGGATTAGAGGCTACTCTCTTACTGATCAAGTCTTAATTATGGGCCCATTGCTTCAGATGGAATTGAGGAGCAGGGGCTACTCCTTCTTTGTGTAGAATGGGTTTCCTTGGGAAAGGGGGGTTCTGTTACCAGGAGAGTAAAGGTAAGGTATTCCAGATATGCTAAAACCCCAAATGTCCGCTTATACTAGTCAGCTGACTGTAGATACGTTCTCACCGACAGCAGAAAATAGGGGCTGATTTTCCCTCAGGAAAAAGACTAGCAATAACACAGGGAACACTTCATGTTGGATGGAGAAGCAAGCTGAAGTAATGGGCAATAAGTGTGAGTTAGAGGGAGGGAAGGAAAGGGAAGGGAAAGGGAGGGAGGGTGGGAGAAGGGGAAAGGGGGAGAGGAGGAGGAAAGGAGGTGAGGGAGAGAGGAATTATCAAGCTTGCTTGGAGTCTCTTACCTGATTCTAACCAGTAATCTACATTGCAGGCTTAGAATTTAAAGATGGGGTGGGGAGGAGTCCACATTCTTGAGAGTCCATCAAGTAAGTATCCATAGCTGCAGCCACATCTGGAGTAAAAGTTGAGTGTTTCAGAAAAGCCTGCCTTGAGGAGACAGATGGAAGGGGAGGGGAGGGACTATGTTTTTATTGGAAAAAATCACCATGTTTAAGCAGGATTCTGAGAACAAGCTAAAATGAGGATCTACATCGTCCATTACAGGGCAGTGCTGAGGCGGGAGAAGGGAATCAATATGCCTCAGTCATGCTTAAGAGATGTTTTTCATCTGGAAAATGATCTTAGCACCACTTTTGCTATTTTGAAATCTGGCCCAAGTACTTGTGAGAAGATGACCTTTTATATATTGCATTTCGCAGAGAACTATATAGAGTTGGATACAATATCTTTGACCTAAAGGGGAAAAATGAAATAGAAAGGAAAATGGTGTTTGCAGGTTTTCAACCAGAAAGCAGCACATGACAGAGGGAGATGAGTAAGTAGCGGCTACAAACTTGGCCCAGTAGAGCAAGCTGTCTGAAATATCATTATCTGAAGGATTCTAGACATCTGCCTCATTTTGCATGAGCCACCATCAGCAAGTGACTTGGGGCAGGAACTGAAAACGTGGTTGCAGTCCTTTAAAGCATCTTGTCGATTCTTGGCTTCTCGGGCTGTGGAGGGGGAGAGGCTGCTGGGGAGAAAAGGTTACTGATTTCCGAAAGGTTAGAGGTTCTTTCTTTTTTCCCTTTCCTTTTAAAGAATAACATTTCAGCTTGATATTATTTTAGTATTTACCACTCTGTATTGTCTTAGACCTCATCTTGGCAAAGGGCTCCCAAACAACTGCCACTTTTAGCATCCCTGCCAAAAGGCGCCTTCCACAATAAAGCATGCTGCGCTTTGGCAGGAAATCAATAAAGTGAAAATCTGTTCTCATCATCCATACATTTACCATCACAATCAACAATCAAAGGCAAGACCTGGGTTCTTTATCCACAGGCTCCAGCCTCCCAATTTTCTGCTATGAAAGGGAGCATAAATTAGAACCCTTGGTTCCTGTTAGCTGGGCTTAATGGGTATGATTTATGAACCATTAAATGAGGTTATGTAAATTGATCCTTAGCAGAATGCTAGCGCCCAGGTGACAGGTGCAGCGTGCTCGTCCACAAGGGTTCTGTGCAAATCGGATTTCAGTGACATTCAGTTTGAGGAAAGAGAAATATGTTGTCAACAAGGAAGTGATTTAAATAGTGCCCTGGGCTCGTCAGCAATTACGCCTTTCTTCTTAATTGCTGCAAACTATATAAATTCTAATAGGAAATAAATTAGTAATTTACCAGTTAATGACAAGGGTATAAAGGAGAAGGGCTTAAATATTTTAAAAGCCATATTACCAGTGAGGCCATACACGAGGGTGATTTCCACTGATGCTGTTAAAGTTGAAGAGATGCTTTAAAACAGGAGTGTAAACTTTGACACAAGACAACTCACCCTGCAAGCATTGCCGCCGAAAGCATGGGATGCATGTGGGAAAGAAAGGCACCAACAGAACTGGCCTGTGTGCCCCCTGGAAATGGAGCTGCAGCAGGGGCTCTATATTTTACCATCGTTTATCACCAGAGGCTAAAAACAAATCCTCTTAAGAAAAACTCGGAGATAAATAAGTTGTCTTATATTTAAAACCTTTTTTGTCAGCCTGGCCTCTGATTGGCCCAGGAATAAACATGTAGCTAGCTACACGGTGAGAGCGAGGGTGAGCAACATGCTTGGTGCTGCCCAGCTTTCTTTGGCTGCCTCACTTAAACATCAGACCACAGTAACATTATTTCCTGCCACACGCTTGGTTATGAAAGGGGAGAGCTTTATGCTTGATGATGAACCCTTTAGTTTCCGGGTCCAAAGTAAAAGCTTAGTTGGGGGAGAAATGAGTCCTAAGAAAGCATCTACAAATTAATCAGTCTGAAAATAAAGGGGGGAAACCCCCCTCAAATCTATTGATTCCTCTGTCTGCACTTGTTACTGCCAGTGAGGAAGACGTGGCTCCGTGAGAAAGGCTTCTCTCCCTTTAAAGTCATTTCAATATCGTCCCCAGCTTTTGTCTGAAGCTATTATTGGGCCTATTTCCATGAGGCTGACCCCAGTAAGAGGACACATATGGATGTGATAGTCATGTCCTCTAGTCCCTGGAGGAGCCTATTAGAGCTCCCCGACAGGGGGTCTCTAACACTGTTTTAATAGGCATGTCTACTGTGCAAGGGGAGTTGTTTATGGACAGGGGAGATGATTTGACCCACTGTGATGCTGTAGGAAAGAGCAGTGGAAGGGCAGAGGTCAGATGTTTAAAGAGGCTTGTGACTGTGGCCCACTTGGAGAGGCTCTCCCCAGCAAAGGGAAATGCTGAGATGCCATAAGTGAACACAGAGAAGTGGCCCGAGAGGCCACAATTGAGAAAGTATAAAACAACTGACATCTACCGATGATCTCAGTGTTAGTGGGTAAAGATAACCTGGAGGTGAAGAAGCGCTATGAAAAGGAGTTTTGTAACTGGTGTGTGAAGAAAATGCCTGAGAATTCGTGCTACAGTGAAGGCCCACAAGCTATTTCAAATATTAACACTACTACTAAGCCTGTGGCTGTGGACAAGTAAATTTACCTTCTAAGGTTCTGATAACAGAATTCTGTCATCAAGATTAAATTAATGCATGAAGGAATTGGCATATAGCAAGTATTCAATGGATGATATATATGTATATATCATGTATATATGATATATATGTACAGTATTTGTGGTATTAAACTACATTTATATATGTACCTGTGCTCAGAATCTTTCTTTGTAAAATGGAAATTTAAAAAGATTATCTCCAGCGTGGGGTGGTTCTGAAGATTCAGTTGCTCATGTACAGGAAAAGCCAACACAAGAGCTGTTACATAGGAAGGACTGTATGACGTTGCTATTATGACAGTGACCCTGTATCTTTGTCTCGGTGTTCAAGTATTCACTAGCCTGACTGGAAGAAGGTACTAACTTGCAGTAAGCTCCTAATCACACAACAAATGTTTTTTCATACACTGTGTAGGTCTACAATATGAATATTCTGCCCACTTAATATATGTAATTGCTTAGTGAGATTAAAATAAGATCTCTGTTATGCAAGGTGAATAAATTATAGCATTGTACCTATAAACAGAATGGAATTATGAATATTTAAATATATTAAATGAATAGATCCTATTTTGAATGTTCATACACACACACAAAAAAAATTACAACCACACATGTACATGAACAGCAGGAAACTTCTGAAAGTGATGGGTGGCCTTGTACTTTGGTTGTGGAGAAGGGATCAAGGTTAAATGTACCATCCAACTTATGCAATCATTTTGCATTATTACTTATACCCTAGAAAAAGAAAAACTACTATGAAATAAAAACACATACCTTACGTAAGAATTTAGGGCAAATAGGTGCAGACCCAGCTTAGACTGAGCCACAGTTTGTGATGCCTTACAGGCCAGAACAGAACATCCCAGGGCTGGGGAACAGTAGAGAGGAGCCATGCCAGCCGAGTCTCACCCTTAATCATCCGAAAGCACTTGGCTTGATTCCCACACCCTTTAAATCCCGGTCTCCATGCCTCCTAAAAACCCAAGTTCTTATCTAGGGCTTCTAAACCACATTCCCCCAAGACCTTGAGTTTCCTTAAGATGGCTCTGGAGCCACAGCCAAGGGAAGATCAGAAAACAGAGTCCAGGGCCTCTTGAGATGTTTCTCTACCTCTACAGAGTAAGCTTGGGACTTTGGAGATGTTTTCAGCACTCTCTTCTGAGTATCTTTTCCAAATTACAGAGTGACTGTGCTGAAGTAAATTTCTCTCGAAGCAAACGCCTCTCATGTTTTCTTCTGTGTAAGATGCTAAGTTGGCTGTTAAATAAATAGCCTCCCCCTCCCGAAAATGTGCTCTCATAAGGGCTGCCTGCTCTTCCCTGCTTCCTCTCTCAAGATGCATTTTTTTTTTTTTTCAGGAATTGTGCTTTCAACTCACTTAAAAGCTAGAATGTGAAATGTTCTCCTAAGGCTCTTAACCTTTGCACGGCAGACCACCATTTCCTTGAAGAACATTTTTATCCCTACCCTACCCCTCAGTCTTATCTGTGTACTTTATCTTGTGAACACAGCTCTGGGCCCTAAGGAGCCTAATGCATTGGAAAATGTTCAATAAATAATCCAAAAGTGAACAGCCATTGCCCTGTGGGTGGCAGACTGCAAGTATTCTCAATATTTTGTTTGTAGTGTGGGCCCCGGCTTTTGCTTCCCCCTCCCCGACGACCTACTCCAGGAAACTTAGTCTTCAAGAAGCCATCACTAATTAAACCAGCCTTCCTAATTGTGGTGTGTGTTTCTATGGTGACCACCTCTGGCAATCCAGCAGATCCTCTGCCACTCCTTCTCGGTAGAAGCTTCCCTTCCTCGTTTCTAGGAAGAGGGACCAACAAGAATATGGAGTCTAGAGATTGCTGCTGGATGCACATGAAGTTTTGTCTTCAAAGGGGAGAAAGAAAGAGAATGAAGGCTCCTCCATGGTTAGGTTCCTGTCTTTTTAGAATGTCATGGTGATGGGAGTGGGAAGAGGGCTCAGCAGGGTAATGGTGCCTGCCAGCAAGCCTGACAACCTGACTTCAAGACCCACAGGGTAAATGAGAAAACTGATTCCCACAAAATTATCCTTTGACCTCCACACATGCACACAGACAAGTCACGCACAAAATAAACCTAAGATGTAAATAATGAAAAGAAAGGATGCTATGGCATTTGAAAGGTATTGCATTGAAGGGACACTAAAGTTTAAAAAACCTGAAAATGAATCTAATTATACCTTGAAGAATTTAGAGAATCTGAAGGCTCAATATTCCCAGAATATCTGTAGACACTCCTATTTGTAAGAAAAACAAAAGGTCACCGTGACTAGCTATTCTAGAAGTGTGTGTGCATCTGGGTGTACCTTTTCATGTGCAACTATCTCAGTTTCACCATCTAAACCGATGGCTCACAACTCTAGCTGTGTGCCAACGTCATCTGGGAGATCGAAAGGGATGGCATAAACAGACAAATTCGGACTCAGTCTGTAGAGATTCCAAGGATCAGACAAGGATCTGACATCCCTTTTTGGGGAAAACTTCCCCACAGATTAGGATGCCCAAGCAGAGCTGAGAACCTCTCCCATAAACAATACCAGACACTGGAGGTCCAAGTCATACCACTTTTAGTTTTGCCAAGGGTGTGAGGACCTGATGAGTGGTACCCGGCCCTGTGCAACAGTGTAGTGAAAAGATGGTAAGTTAATTGCATGTGTGGAGTAAGTCATCCTACGTAGTCATCACTTTCTGAGGAATTCGCTGAGTGGGCCTATTTAAAACACTACTACTTCTGACTGAAACACATTGACCTTTAGCAAAAATGGGACTTAATGAACACAACTCCATCTTTGTGAGGTTGTTTTCTCACCTCTGGATAAATGTCCTTCCTTAGCAGGTCTGCGGCCCGGCATACACATCTTATTTTGATGATGTAGTAGAGAAAACCAAGCAGCTATAACTTCCAAGTCAAAGGTTAAGTAGAGTGTCTCAGTTTTTTTTTTTAACTGAAAAGTTAATGCCTACTATACTAGACTAATAGGCTTAATCCTGTGGTTTGGTCCTAAACCACCATGCTCTTACTTTAGGCCCAAGGAGACAGTCAATAATGCTGGGAAATGGAGATGCTCTTGGAGCTGGAGCCCCACCTACTGTCTCCCTCCTCTTCAATCCATTAAATTCCGTCATCATAGTAGGCATCTTTAAACTCCTTTTCATGTTATTTCTTTCTCAAAAGCTTCCACGGGCTTCCTGGTGTCAGGCATTTCAGCATACCTAACCAGGCCAGCCTTCTGACCCTAAGCAGTCACCATTTTTATTACTCTTTAGAGTAGACCGTGGCCTCTCCCAAAGAGGCCAGCAATACCCCTGGGTGTCCTTAGGCCATACCTGCCCTGCTCAGATCCTGATGCCTTTCCCACTTCTGTGTTGATCTTTTGGCAACTGCGACCTGAAGTGCACCCTGAAATAGCTGTTCTGTGTCACAACAGATGAACACCCAGTCTGATCTTCCCTCTGGTCTTGGCAATGTTCCTGCTGTCCCAAAGAAATCCCCTGCTGCCATCTTGTCTGGCTTCTACTCCAAAACATGACACAAAGTTCCTACCCTTAAGGAAACATTTCTGTGCTTAGCTTTATCTCACATGAAGGTATGGGCTGTCCTGCCTATGCTGTTCTCCTCAGTTTACAGGGTCCTAAATTGTTATCTGCACCAGATTCCACACCATTGGCTACACTGAAACTTCTTTGGAGTAACTGCTTAGCCTCCCTCTCAATATTGGTAAAAGACAGCCCAGAGGGTTGATGCTGGCATGAGGGAAATGGTTTGCATTCCTGAGTTGGGATGAGACCCAGTCAGCTTTTAGACACTCCTAGGGCTATGGGAATGGAAGAGCCCACCACTCCAAGCAGAGAGCGAGACCAAGTACACCAACCAGAAGCAGCGACAGGAAAGCCTCCATCAGCTCTGCCTCTCTGGCTCCATTCCCATGATCCCTTGCAATCTCCTCCTGTTACTCAGCCAAACGTAGCCCTCATGTTTGGAGACAGAAAAGGCGTTTCTTTACGTCTGCCATAGGATCCTGTAACAAAGTGAGCTTCAAACCTGGACTGAGTTTCCTTGGTGCTATCATACTTCTGAATTTGAAGAGGAAAGATTCAAGCTTCACTGATTTTAGCAAGGGATTTCAACAGCTTTTTGTACTTTGAGACTTTCTCATAAACTTTTACTCCAAACCTTTCCTGGGTGACTTTGATATCCTATTCACAGCAGACTGTTTTAATCTTTATCCATCAGCTATAACTGGTAAACTGGAAGAATTTTTTTTCTTTACTAAGAAATTTTTTATTCATTTTACATACCGACCACAGATCCCCCTCTCATCCCTCCTCCCACCCTCCAGCCTCCTTCCCAAATTACCCCTATCTCCTCCTCTGAAATGGTAAGGCTTCCCATGGGGAGTCAGCAAGGCCTGGTACATTCAGTTGAGGAAGGTCCAAGCCCTTCTCCATGCATCAAGGCTGTGCAAGGTATCCCACCATAGGTAATGGGCTCCAAAAAGCCAGCTCATGCACCAGGGATAGATCCTGATCCCACTGCCAGGGGACCCCTTAAGCAGATCATGCTACGCAATTGTCTGGCTTACGCAGAGGGCCTAGTCCAGTCCCATGCAGGCTCCACAGCTGCTGGTCTAAAGTTCAGGAGTTCCCACTAGTTTGGTTTGGTTGCCTCTCTAGGTTTCTCCATCATGGTCTTGATGACTCTTGCTCATAGAATCTCTCTTCTCTCTCTTCAACTGGACTCCTGGAGCTTGGCCTGGTGCTTGGCTGAGGATCTCTGTATCTGCTTCCATCCGTTACTGGATGAAGGCTCAGTGATGACACTTAAGGCATTCACCAATCTGATTACCAGAGTAGGCCAGCTCAGGCACACTCTCCATTATTGCTAGTAGTCTAAGCTGGGGTCATCCTGGTGGATTCCTGGGAACTTCCCTAGCACCAGGTTTCTCCCTATCTGCATGATGTCTCCCTCTATCATGATATCTCTTTCATTTTTAAGGAAAACACTCACAACTTAAGACAAGTCTCAAAAAATGTTTGACTTGAGCATTTCTCAACCTCCATTAACTTTCCCTGAACTTTCCTGCCTCATTACCTTTGTAAAGTATAAGATGACTGTTAAGAACATAAGAAGTTAGGCCACTGTGATGGTTAGTTTTTATCTCCTAGAAACAACCTAGAATTTCCTGGGGAGGGAATCTCAGTGAGGAATTGTCTTGTTAGGTTGAACTGTGGGAAACTGTCTTCCTTACATTGAAGTAGGAAGATTTGCCCACTGTAGATAGCACCATTCCCTAGGTTGGGAATTGTTGATTGCGGAGAAAATAAACTGAGTACTAACATGCTTGCATGCACTCATTGTTCTCTGCTCTTGGCTGTGGATATTAATATGAATAGATGCTTCAAGTTCCAGCAGTCTTGACTTCCCCACAATAATGAGCTGTAATCTGGAGCTGTGAATCAAATAAACACTTTTTTCTCTTAAGTTCCTTAAATTGCTTTTGTTATGGTATTTTGTTACAGCAACAGGGAGCAAAACTAAAACAAGGGTGTACACGTTGTGGAAATAATAACACATCTCTTTAGCACGTATATGAAACCTGTAATCTGCCCACAAAACAGATCATTGAAACAAAAGACACAGGAAGCAATAAAATATCCTGTCTCACTGTGTCTTATTTTTCTGCCTGTTGCTTCCCTTTGCTTCTGATTCCTTATTTATTTTACTTTGGATCTTGTTACTTTTGATATACATATATCATCTTAAGTTCTTTCTCATAACAAGTAAGGTATATATCAAATAAGCAGGGTTCATTCAATTGGTGGCTTCACAGCCAGCATAAGAAGCTTGATGTTTCAATTGGAAGATTTCTTATAAGTCACTCCTGGAACTTAATATCAGAATAATTTCCTACCAGAGTAAAGTGAAGTAGGCTTCTCAGATCATGTTCACAACCTAAGACAGCTTCAGCATAATACCTTTAATTGTCTCTCCTGCCTGGCATGGGATTTTGTTAAGGAATAAACTGCCAACTTGCATTACATGACTTCATGGCATTTCTGTTCTGTTCTGTTTTGTTATTTAATCATAACCACTATTACTTCCAGATTTGTTCCTAAGCAATCTAAAGCCATATTGATTAAAATTAAAAGATTTAGGCATACAAATATACTATCAGGTATCTGGAAACTAATTTCTATAAAGTGTGTCTGGTTAGTAAGTTCTAGTGAAAGGAAATTAATATAAAGCATTATGTCTGTCAAGCAGAGCCTTATTTATTGTTATATCCATATGTGTATGGTGTGTGCATATGTGTGCATGTGGGGGGTCATGTGTGTGAGTGTGAATGTAGGCACATGCATGCATCTGGAGGACAACTTTCAGGATTCAATTCTCTCCTTCCACTGTGGAATTCAGGGATCTAACTCAGGTAATCCACTGAGCCATCTTGCCTAGCTTTTAGAAGGATTGTGATTGTAAATATTATAAATCTATTTCTCCATCCTTCAGAGTCTAACTGCAGATGGTTTCTGTCAAAGTGAAAGCCACGAGTGGGGATGTTTAGTGACTGAGTATACACTCAGCATGCCCAAGGTCTAAGTTTAATTGCCAGTACCCACACTATATAAATGATGAATGTCAAAACTCTTTTCATTCTTAGTTTAGGAATCTGATATCAGAAAATTAATCTCTCTTCCTTCTATTGATTGAAATTGACTTGACTAACATAAGCACTCTAGGTATGCTATTATTCCTTCTTGGGGTCTACTTAACTTCTATTAGTATGTCTGTAACCACCACAGATTAAGTAAAAGCTTAGATACAGATTCCATTCTTATTATTGTAATGGCAAGGTACAGTGTGCTCCATTTATAGATTAAAAGAGGTTTGAAATCATGAGCCTATCATAGAGCAGTTTGAGATCTTTGGCCAAAGAACAGTTGATGAATACATTGACCACACCAGTAGTCATAATAAGACACCATAAACTGCCTTTGTAAAGATCTTTGCTGTGGTGGGATAATGCTGTTGTTCACTGGTTTAATAAAACACTGATTGGCCAGTAGCCAGGCAGGAAGTATAGGTGGGCCAAGCAGACTAAAGGAATGCTGGGAAGAGGAAGAGCAGAATCAGGAGTCGCCAGCCAGACATAGAGGAACCAAGATGTGAGGGCAGAACTGAGAAAAGGTACCAAGTCACATGGCTAAACATAAATAAGAATTATGGGTTAATTTAAGTGAAAGAGCTAGTCAGTAATAAGCTTGAGCTAATGGACATACAGTTCGTAAATAATGTAAGCCTCTGTATGTTTACTTGGGTCCAAGCAGCTTCAGGACTGGCTGATGAGAGAGATTTGTCCTGACCACAGGCCAGGCTGGACACAGGAAAACTTCAGCTACAGATCTTAAATAAAGACATAATGAAATTAGATGAAAGTACCTTGAGGTTTGTGTGAGTAGTTTGCAAATTTCACACACATACTTTCAAAGTTTTGTCAGAGTAAACAGAGATGTTTAAGCTGAGGCTTCAAAGGTGAGGAAGAATCAGTCAAGTGAGGGCAAAAGGATGTCTCAGCAGACACAGGTTGTAAATCCTAGACAGATGGATACATGATGCATTCAGGGACCCAAAAGATCAGTTCAGGGGAGACAACAGAATGGGACAAGACTAGAGAAGTAGGTGGGGACCTGAGTGTGAATGTTCCTCTGAACCAAATTAAGACCTTTCCACATTTATGGACAATGGGACATCATGAAGACCCCCTAAGTGACTTAATTATACTGTAAAAAGGCATTCATCCATAGGGAGAGGGTGCATTCTCCTTATTTTCCACACTTTTTGTGTGTTCTGGGGTAGGGGTGGGTGCTGACTCTACTTTTAGACATGGAGAACATTGTAGCTATGCTGATCTCCACTTAGAAACACACTCGATTCTCCCCAGTTCTGTGAATCTGCCAGGATCTATTTTCTTTGGCTCATTCCCTTATTTTTAAAGTTAGTATGAAAGTTGAGTTCTCAGAGAGATCTTTCCTCATCACTATCAAACTGCAGCATGCCAGCTTCCAACTGTCTCTGTTTCTACCCTTCATTTGTTTCCTCGTAACATTCACCATAATTTGGAACTAGAGTGTTCTTGAGGGACTTAAATAATCATCCCCCCATCATTTAAATAGCGAAGACACTGCCAGTGTTAAGATATGTTCCCGTTACCTTCAGGACAGACTGAGCTAGGGAGATGTGAGGGTTTGCTCCACATATAAACATGGATGATCTGGGAGTGCAGGATAGGGTCGCAGCAGTGGAGTAATTCTAGAAACATTTGCAAGATATCAGTGAGATCAGATGGTAGGAAAGGGAGAAATCCACGAATCTCCAGGTTTCAGGGACTTTCAAAGTCTCCAAAGGAATTGAAAAGGGCTATTAATGGCTGCTAATGGAAATCATACAATAAACAATCTCAGAAAGATTGCTCCATAGCCATATAAAGGCTCTAAGGCTATTATTAATAGTTAAACTGCAACAGTACAATGAGCAGGGAAAGAATACTGATGTGTAGCTGGGAAAAGGATTTCAAAATGTTGCAATCAAAAGCAAATGATCAGTGGGTTTTAGAAGTAGAGCAATTCCTTGTTTGATGGCGATTACTCAAATAATTCTTCAGTTTCAAAATAGAGCAGAAGTAGGTTTAAGGTTTGAGTGACACCGAATTGTCGGAGTCGAATAAGATTTTAGGATAGTACTAATGAACATGCTGTGCCTAGATGTGTAACTACATATATCAATAAAAATATCTTCCATGACCCTTATAGTGTTTAGAGAAATAAAAATAATAATGATAACCTTAAAAATACACACAGCAGTGGTCGGTTTGTGAGGTCTTTTCTACGTGGAGTACCCATTTTGATTATTAGTTCCTCTTTGTGGAGTGGATTTTATCGGTCTAATCTTAGAATTATGAAAACCAGCCTCAGACATGTCAAGTGACTTACCCAGTATCATACAGCTAATCAATCACTGAGCAGGACTGTGATAGAAACGACACCAGAGCCCTACAGTTTCAATTTGGACAGGTCCCTAAAAGGCCCATGTGTCAAAGACGTCCTCAGCTTGCTGAAGTCGGGAGATGGTAGAATCGTCAAGTGGGACATCTTCAGGCCATAGAAGAGGTGCCCTTGAAGGAGTCTGTAGGAGTCTTGGCCCCTTCTTTTTCTTTTCTTTCATGTCTTAGTCCAGAGGTGAACAGTTTTGTCCTGCCATGTGCTGCTAACTAGGAGTGTTGCAGCCAAAGAAACAGGCCCATTCAAAACAAGGAGAGAAAACAGACATCTTTATAAGTTATCTCAGACATCTGTTGAAGTAATAAAATGCTATCATTTTACAGAGCAAGAAAAAAATGCTCCAAAAGAACTTGTCTGATTCTACAGGTACTGGGATCTGTAGAATCAGGATGGTTCAAAGAGAGCCTAAGCATTGGGTGTGGCAGACTCTTTGGAGGCAGATCAGGTGACATCTAACTCCACCCATGAAGTCACTCTGTTGTTCAGCTCTTCAGTTCTCAGACCTTTCTCGCTGTGCTTTTCTCGGGGAAAGCAAGCAGCACTCTCAGTGTTGCCTTGGACTAGATGGAATTCCGGCAGGAGTCCACACCATGTTACCTGGGTGACTCTGCTGACCTCCCCATCTCTCACAACCTGCATAGACTCTGAATCAAGAGCTGTCCCTCAATCCTATTGTTCTTTAGCAGTAACAGCTTTTGACAAAGTATATATATATAAAAATGTGCTTCAGAGAGAAGGAGGAGAGGAAAGTGTCTGCGCCACCATATCCAGGTCCATCCGTTGTGAGGTGATCGAAGGATCTTTGAGGATCTTGTGTGTTTTCTGGTTATCATGATGAACAGATTTTCTTCTTTTTACTGGCACTTAGTGAGTAAGATAAGAAGTAAAAAGGTCCATTCTACAAGGGAAAGAAATGCAGCCTCACTGCCCATGGGGCTTTCTCTGGGAAAAACAGACTGAATGGGAAGCCCTTCAATGTCATCCCAAAGAATTTTGATTTTAGTCTCAAGAAAGGTGGTAAAAATAGAGAATCTAGAGCAGCGGTTCTCAACATGTGGCTCACAATCTTTTTAGGGGGTGTGTGTCAAACAACCCTTTTACCAGGGTCCCTTATCAGGTATCCTGCATATCAGATATTTACATTATGATTCATAACAGTCACAAAATTACAGTTTTGAAGTACAATGAAACAATTTTATGGTTGGGGTCATCATAACATGAGGAACTGTATTAAAGGCCCACAGCATTAGGAAGGTTCAGAACCATTGATCTATCATGACTTCCAGATTTTTGGCTTGGGCAGTTGTCTGGGAAGAAGATCTAATTACTGAGGCTAGGAACATGGGGAGAAGGAGCAGGAGGAAAGTGGCTGAAAAGATGATGAGTTCATACCCAGCACATCAGCAAGTAGGTGCGGTTTCCAAGGGTGGGTTGGGAGGCACCAAATAGTTCCACAGAGAGGTCTGAGAAGATATCTTAATTTGGACCTTAGAGTATTAGGGACAGGTGACATCATTCATGGGCATGCACAGAGAATTTTGGATTATCCAAGGTCAATTTTTAATCTCAGGCAGGTTTTCCTGCTTCCTACTCAGTGTGTTCACAGGAAACACCAATTAAGATTAATTTCAACGTAAGTAAAACATAATTAGCAAGATAAATTTGCTGCCAAAAATATAATGAACTCCAAGATGAAATGTAAAATGCTTTAAGCTCACTTCTCTAATGTTTTTATGTGATGCTTTATCTTTTGATTTTAGTTTGTATCTATCAACCTATTCACTTGTGTATGCAAGCACGTGTGTGTGTGTGTGTGTGTGTGTGTGTGTGTGTGTGTGTGTGTACAGGTCGAGGCTGGAGGTCATCTTTAAGTGTTGTTGCTTAGGTGATATCCATTTTATTTTCTTGAGACAGGGTTTCTCACTGGCCCTGGTCTTGCAGACAAGGTTAGAATGGCTGGCCAGTGAGCCTCAGAGAGATGCCTGTCTCTGCCTCTCCAAGGGCAGAAGAGATTACAAGTGAATGCCACCTTGCAGGGCACCAGAGTCACCTCTCCCAGCCCATGGTGCTTTGTCTTTGTTGATCCCAAAGACACACTAAATAAAAGTAGAGAGTATTTTAGCGATTTCAAGGTGTTCAGCAACAGAAAAGTCTTCTTATAGTTTTGGTGATGAGCCTAGCCTTTAACAGCTAAGCCCTCTCTCCAGCCCCAGGTAAGTCTTAGTTAGCTTCAGTTGTTAATCTGGCACATCTGGGAGAAGGGGCCCTCCACAGGGAAACCACACTCACTGGATTAGTCCACAGGCATTCCTGTGGGGGCATTTTCTTGATTGATAATTAATGTATGAGGGTTCAGCCCCTGAGGGCAACACCATCCCTAGGCGGTAGTCCTGGACTACATAAGAAAGGTAGCTAAATATTAGCCTGGGAGCCAGCCAGCAATCTGGATTCCTCTGTGTCTCTGGTTCAGTTCCTGCCTTAAGCTCCTGACGATGGACTGTGACCTGTAAGCCAAAGGAACACTTTGTCTCCAGGTTGTTTTTGGTCTGTGCCTTGATCGCAGTTGCAGAAACCCAACCAGGACAAAAGCCCCCTCCCATTTTGCTCAGGAGTTTTGGATTGTCTCTGGTTATTGTTTTCTTGTCATTTTCTCACGTAGCTCATTGTTTTCTGACACACTGCAGAATAAGGTTCCCACGTGGCTAAAAGTCAGTACTATAGCAGGACACTTGCTTCATTTCTTTTTCCCCTTGTCATGAAAGTTCTATTGTCCCATTATTACTATGAAGGTCGCCTTGCTAATTCAGCAAGAGGGCAATGTATGGTGTGATTTTTCTTTATTATCTAATGATTAAGTTTTAGGGGAGAAGACTGAACAGTTGGAAGTAGTGGTACATTAACCTACAGAGGAGTCCTTGGTTAAGATAGTCAGTAGATGTCATTTTAATAGCAGCCATAATCCTGCCTACTTCGAGGGGAGCCAATGTACCCATTTGGCTTTGTGTTGCTCTTGCAGAATGTGTAACACTCAGTAACACGTAAGAAAACAAAGATTTATTTGTCTTGTGATCCTGAGGGTCCAAAAGCTCAGTGCCAACGCTGGCTTCTGGTGAGAGCCTTGTAGTAGATGACATCGCATGGCAGGATACCACTAGCCCTGCTCTGAGCAGAGCAGAGAGGAAGCAAGAAACTGAAGTGAGAGTCCAGTGACTTTCAAAACAATCTGCTCTTGGTGGATTAGTCCAGTCTCACAAAACTGAGTGCCCTCCTCAAAGACAGAATTAGTCTTTTCATGAGGGGAACACCTATGATGTCATTACTTCATTCCACTTCTTTTTTAAGTTAAAAATGATTTTATTTATATGAATGTTTTTGACTGCATGTCTGTCTGTGTCTAGTGCCCACAGAGGCCAAGGAGATGTTGAGTCCCCTGGAACTGTTTTTATAGACGGTCGTGAACCACCATGTGAGTGCTGGGAACTGAACTTGGGTCTCCTGCAGGACTAGCAAGTGCTTTCAACTGCTGAATCATCATTCCAATGCCCTTCTTTATTTTATTATTTTTTTTAAAGAATAGAGTATCTTTTATTTGTTCCTTGACAATTTCATACACATAAACAGTGCATCTTGATCACGTCCACAGCCACCCCCTTGTTCTTCTCCCCCAAACACCCCCAACAAGTCCCCTCCCTGATCCATGTCTTTTCCCATGTTGTGTGACCCCCTCAGAGTCCAGTCAGTGCTGTATTTGGGAATGCTGACGGACCTTGCTGGCTTGATCTTTGTGCAGGTCTTCTGCGGTCACCACAGCTGCAGTGAGTTCCTGCATGCAACATGGCCACATCATGTTCAGAAGATAACATTTCCCAACATTGCTGTCCATCCTCCAACTCTTACATTCTCCCTGCTCCCCAGTGTTCTGCTGGGGTTGGGAGATGGCCAGTGGTAGGACTTACATATCTTATTTGGGACTGAGCATTCGATCATCACTTATTCTCAGCACTTGGACTGACCGTGAACCTTGGCCTAGCTGATGGCTGTTGTAGAAAGAAAATTCTCTAGCCAAAGTTGAGGGCTACACTAATGTTGGAGGTAAACAAATATGTAGCAGGAACTTTAACCATATGCCCCTGTTAGAAGCAATTAGAGCAGTTTAGCCCCTAGGGCCGTGGCCTTCCCAGCCAGGGGCTTTGGATCCTGGTTCTTAGTAGCTATTTCTCAAATGGACTTGACCAGAAATTCTTTGTTTAGATCACATTATAAGGGAAATTCATGGGTCTTAGGACACATCTTGTTCTAAATATTCTAAATGTCATATTTTAAATAAGCCATCTCTTTAGGATTCTAGGGACTTGACAAGACTGTTTTGGTTTTCCTATCAGAGAATTACTTTTAGTTCATAGAGTACAACTAGCTAGCATCCATCCACCAACAGATATTGTCAAAGATAGTGCTATCAGAATGGGTGTGGCTCATACCTGAGGGGCAGAAGTAAGAAAACAGAGTTCAAGGCCATTCTTGGCCACTTATTGAATTCAAGTCCACAATAGCATTTGTTACTATATATAGTTGCATAGATGCCCTGGTAGACATTGTCTTTGGCCCAGTCAGTAACTTTCCATGACTATTCATGAAGACATTTAAGTCAACAGCACAGTGACAGTTCTATTTCATCTGGACCTTTATTTCATATATATATTTGGTTTTTTGAGACAGGGTTTCTCTGTGTAGCTTTGCGCCTTTCCTGGGACTCATTCTGTAGCCCAGGCTGGCCTTGAACTCACAGAGGTCCGCCTGCCTCTGCCTCCTGAGTGTTGGGATTAAAGGCATGGGCCACCACAGCCCTAATGGACCTTTATTTCTAAACTGTCTAGATTTTATAAATTTTACTGCTGATTTTTTTCTTTGCATTGACTGGCAGGAAATTCAGAGTGAATTCTAACACTCTTAACAACAGCATATGGTTGTGTGGTATGTACTCTGTGGAGATTTCATTTTGGTTTATATATAATTTCTTTGTTGTTTTTGAGATAAGATCTTGCTTTGTAGTTTGGGTAGGCATGGAACTCACTACTTAGACCACAATGGAGTCAAACTTACAGTGATCCTCCTCCTTCTGGCTTCTGAGTACTAGGATCACAGGTGTGCATACCACATGTGGCAAAGACATAGCCAAAGACAGAACAAGTTTTTGTCGGTATGGGGAATTGAACCTAGGGATTACATATCTTGCCCTATCACTGAGCTCCATACCAGTATCATTTGTTTCCTATACTTTCCACTTATTTGATTCCTAAAATTTAAAATCATATTCACTCACTGTTTCAATAAATATTTATTTGGCTCCTTCTATGAGCCAAGCACTTATGTAGTAGATATTGGGAGTATAATCATGAAGGAGCTACAAGTCTTCACTGTCCAGGTAGCAGTAGATATAATTTAGTGAATATGCAAGATATTATATCCAGTATAAGAACCTGATGTAAAAGTAGGTAAGAAATAGCTAATTCGTTTGCTAAGACTAGGACACACTATAAAGGTTCCTATGTACCACCAACAGAAATGAGCTTCAAGCAAATTGGCATACTGACTTTACCAGATTCCTTCTTTATCTTGCTGTCAAAAGCACTTGTGCCCAACCTCTGCCGCATCCACCATGTCCTGCACTGATGCTTGTCTCTCCTGTTTGGGGCTTTGAATCGACATCTACTCTCCTTTCCTGATAGAAGATTCTGCCAAGTCTCATAGCTAAATATATCTGATCTTGGATAACCTGTGTTTTCAACAGCTGCAGGTCTGAGGGCCTGATTTTGCTATTCAATGGATAGAGAGATAAAGAGACAGAAGAAGGAGATAGATAGATAGATAGATAGATAAGATAGATAGATAGATAGATAGATAGATAGATAGATAGATAGATAGATAGATAGATAGAGATAGAGGGGGAGGATGGAGAAGGAGAAGAGGGGAAGGAGGAGGAGCAAGAAGAGGAGGAAGAGGAAGAAAAGAAGGAAGTGGCTGAGGCAGCAGCAAGAGGAACATGAGGACATATTTATTTCAGTAGGAATTTAGTAAGAAAAGGGAAAAATAGCCAAATCAGGACCCAGTGGAAGAGTTATCAGAACACAGGCAGGCCACAGTGGTTTGGGGCCTTGGAAAGAAGAGAGCTTTGTTGGCATTCAATGCTACAAAGAAATTTGGGAGCCTTGTGATCGTGGCGCACGCCCTTAACCCCAGCACTTGGGAAGCAGAGGCAGGTGGATCTCTGTGAGTTCAAGGCCAGCCTGGTCTACAGAGCGAGATCCAGGACAGGCACCAAAACTACACAGAGAAACCCTGTCTCGAAAAAAAGAAAAGAAAAAGAAACTGGGAAGATAAATATTGAATGCAGCTGGTAAATTTGGAGATGCCACAGGCGACGGCAACCTCGCAAAAGGAGTGCTGAGTATTGAGAACACGAGTTAGGGCATCTATAACCGCTGACAACTGTAAGTACCGAGGCTACAGAAACAGCAAGCATGGACTAGCTTCTCAACATGTGGAGCAGAAGGAAAGGGTGAGCTGGGGTGGTACCTCGGAAAGAGCTAGATAGGGTGGTCCTCAAGGGAATGGCAGGATCAGTGAAGGGTTAGTGCTTCCTTCAATGACCAAATGTTTCACCAGCATGCATGTCTTGTCATAAGAGACGGACGAGATGTAGCTATGCTGTGGTTGCTTGGCATTGGGATAATGCGTACAGTCAACATTCTGAAATGCTTCTTAAAAGGGCACTTGAGTCATAACCTAAATTTTTAGGAGGGGCCGTGATTTCTTATCTGCCGTATCTTGATCAAACTTTAGATAGCCTTAACCTAATATTTGAAAAGTGAATAGTTTAAACTCATTTGTTGAGCTGTTCCTTTGCCCTGGGGCAATAGCCAAACAGTTACAACCAAACAGAGAGTTTTGCAAGCAGAATATCTATGTTGGCAGCAGCTGCCAGGCTGGCAGCTATCCTTGATGAAAGTCACAGGCTTGGCTTGAGTGGAGAGAAAGCTCAGAGGTTGAGGACTTCCCTAAAGTTGCCCTGAACCTATAGACAGAATATAGGATAGTACTTCAGATAAAAGGGCAATGGTGGCTTCTGAATATGCCACAATACACAGAACACACACACACACACACACACACACACACACACACACAACTGGTCTTCCTCCTTGTATGCCTGCTGAGACCCAAGGTTGCTCGGAATAAGATTGTGGTCATAGTGTTTCCAGGGAGGAAGTATGCAAGGAGTCCTGAATGGTCTTCCTGGGTTGTTGGCTTGGCTACCTCTGAGTCTGCTGCCTCTGGGCTGTGACCCCTGCTATCCTCCATCTATTCCTTTCTTGCTGAGTGCTGACATCTGGCTTCCTTTCATCTTTTCTGTAGCTATTTATCCCACAGTGACTTGTTTCCTTCATCACCAGTACTTGGGGACCCCTCTCTACCTTGACATCTTCTATCACTTTTTCCCTACCTGTTTCTCCAAAGATCCAGTTCTAAGTCATTGAATTGAAGAGGAGGGGTCCTAATACTAATGTCAGCTAACTTCAGTGAATGTTTACTGCACCACGGGCACTTAGACTAGTCTAGCTGCTTTGCATTAATTATTTTTCATTTGTATTATTGTGAGCATTTGAGGTAACAAATTTGCAGAGGAAGAAATAGGACAAAGCTTATGTTGCCACTGCCACATAGCTGGGAAGTTTGAGACCCGAGAGTCCAGCTACAGAGCCTAGGTACTAACTCTCTGTCTCCTGTGTAAATTTATATGAAAAGTAGCAGAACCACAGCCATTCCTCTATACCACCGGGAGTCAGAATTCCAGGAAAAGACTTAATACTGGGAGAATGCACAGACAAAGAACCTCGTAAATGGCCCTAAATCTCAGTATTGAATGCTTCCCTCTACCTAAGGCCTTAGGTTCTTGATCCTAACTCCAAAGTAAACTGTTCCTTGAGATAGCTGGACAGGTCTAAAAAAAAAGAGGAAATACCTGATGGGAGAGGAAGGTGGGGTGGAGATTAAAGCTTTTACTGCCAGTCCTAAAACCCTTACTGTTTTCACTGGACTCACAAGTGAAGCCCCAATATGGGTAAAAAGAGTTCCTTCAGAAAGATGTTGAAGCTCTAACCTTAATACCAACGAATGTGACCTAATTTGGAAACAAAGTTTTAGCATATACTCAAGTATAAACAAGGCATTAAAGGAGGGAAGGTCAGTCAGATAGGACTCTGTCTTTAAGGGAAATTCGAACACAGAGACAGACACTCGCACAAGGAGAATGCATGTGAAGATCAATGTAGAGATCGGAATGATGCATCAACAGGTCAAGGGATGCCAAAGACTGCCAGCCAACTCCAGAAGTTAGGAAAGAGGCAAGCAACCATTTTTCCCTTGCAGCGTACAGAAGGAACCAACCTTGTGAACACCTTGATTTTAGATTCTAATCCCCAGAACTGTGAGACAGTACATGTCATGGTTTAAAGTCATCTCATTGGTTCTTTTTTGCTCCAGCCCTGCTAAGAACTAGTGTAAATCCCAACACCAAGGTCCCATCTCTATAGCTGATTGGGTATGTATGCAAGAGTGCAGGCTAGAGTTTATAGCTGCAAGTCACAAGGCCCTCTCAGGGACCCATTTTCCATATACATTCAGGTTTTTTCAGAAACCCTGAAGCAAACAGGACGGAAAGGGACTATAAAACAGAACATGGCAAAATCCTTGATAACAAGGAGAGAGGTAGAAGTTACACCTAGTCCTCATTTCCTTACACATTTCCTAAACTGGATTTTGTTTTGTGTGCGGTGGTATGGACTAAGACCATGGTCTCACACATGCTAGGCAAGTGCTTTGCTTCTGGAATTGTGCTCTTAGGTTTGGTGTTCATTTTGAAGGTCTGAATAACACTCAGAATGCTACATTTTCAAAATGGGAACTGAGTATGTGCCTATACTACTCACTCCTGGGAAAGCTGGGGTGAGAGGATCACTTGATAGGAGTGATACAATAACAAGTAATACAATAACAAGTTAATACCAGCCCCCATCTCAAAAAAAAAACCCCTAAAAGATTGGAGATTTGTCCTGCAAGAGACTTCCATTCTCAGCACTCTCTGATGGTCATTTCCACTGATGCAGGGTATTGGGATATGGAATGCCAGATCTGTAAGGCTAGCCTTAGCAGAACATAATGAAGAATTAGGGTAAACTCTTGGTAGAAGTATGTGTCAATGTCGTTACTTTGTCAATAGCTGCCATTATTTAAGAATAGGAGCCAAAGGAAACACTAGAATCTACAAGCATGTTGCAAGCAACTAGGGGTCTCAGGAGTCTCATCAGTTCCTACTGCTATGACCACTCTCAAAGGTCTGCAAGGCCTCTGAGAACACGGGTGGGAGACGCTGGAACTCCCAGGCTGTAAGATCACGTATCAACAAGCCTTCTCAGAGTCAAGGTTAACCATCACCTGTGTCTGAAGTTCAAGTCAAGTGTGGGGTCCACACTATCTCAAATCAAGTTTTCCCTGGGACAGAAAAAACAATAGCAAACCTGGTTTAGTCAAAGAGCTTCTAGGCTTCCCTTCCCTTTTATCCCATAAAAGAGTTCTAGCAACACGTACACATGGTATTGGTAAGCAGGCATGTTTTTGCCAGTGAATAAAAGACTGCCAGGAGGGACTAGCTCATTGTCCTGAATGCAGGATTATGGCCAATTTAACTTTACTTTCCCCGGGTGCAGAAGATGGGCTGCCACAGGAAGCCCAAGACATCTTCTGATTCTACAATTTCACAACTTTGTCTTAAATCTCCCAACATGTCTCATGGTTGTACACGTAAGATGCAATTTGGGGACACGTTCTCAGGCATTCATTTTGGAAATCAGAAAGAGGAAAATGAATTGCAGGTATAGTGGGACACACACTCTCTATGTTCCCACTTTGACATGATTTAGCATCCTACTCTTAAATAAAATAGTCTAATAATACTAATACAATGATAAAATGTTATTCGATGCCTTTAATAATTAAGCAAACATTGGTTGGGTAGTTACCAGTGGATGTGAAAGGGCATGAGGTGAGATGGAAGACGTAATTGCACCAGTCGAGGCCGCTTCTTTGTTTCAATTCTTCTTACAGCTCCAGTGGAGTTTTCTGTGACCCTTCTGCCCAGGATTTTTTTGTCATTCACTTGGCCATTGTCAGAATGTATGCCTTACTCCAGTCCTCAAAAGAAAAGGTCTCCCCAAAGATCAAAATCTCTATTTTTACCCACACAGTTCACACACTTTATCATTACATTAGTGAAATTTAAAGGTATACTATTAAACATTGTCAGTGGTGGCCGCTATAGAAATTTTGCCTTTTACAAAGAGGGGCCACATAATAGGACTCTACCTGCCAATTGCAGGGGACAGCCGAGGCTTTCACTGAATGGACTTTGTGCTGACAGGCTCTTAAAAGATTGTGTGTGTGGCCTTTAGCCCTTGAACATGGCAAGCATTTTCCATGGATAGTAGCCTTGAAAATCCTATGGCCCATAACAAAAGGAGAATTTCCCTTCTTTTATGGGGTCAAACATATGTCGCATACTTCCCTGTCAGCCCTGACCACAGACAAGATCCTTTCATAGTCAGCATACATAAAGCCTGTAATTATCAGCCACAGGTAGTGGCCACCTGCTCATGGAATAGGCAGAAATGGAAAATGTGAGGGGGCTGTAGCAAGAATGCTCCTTTTGAATCGGCCCCACAACGAGGCCCTGCCTCTGAGGGTCTTCGAATAGATAGGATTTAAATCAGCCTCCTTTTGCTCACTGACCTGGCAATTTCAGAGGCAGAAGGTAATCATACATAGACAATTATGAACTTCCCAAACACTTCCATGGAGGCCATGGCTCCATTGAATTCCACACTACTGTGTTCTCTGGCTTAACTGAATGCTGCTTTCAGGTCCTGGTTCATTTGTTTGGTATTCATATTGGTGTTTTAATTATGTTCTTGTGAATTGCCCAAATCTCCTTTAGGACCCAGGATTCATTCTCTCAGCTCTTGGGAGTGTAGCCTGCTGAAGAACCATAGCTGAGATCCTCTCCAGAAACTTCCTCCCAGAAGAGCAGCTGGACACAGGCACACACCCCTCCCATGGTAGCAAATGTCAGTGATCACTCACGCTATGCAGAAGTAAGGGCTCACCCTCCTATCTCATTTCTGGAATAGCCCTGAAGGGGCATTCCAGGTTCAAAGCTCCCTAGGGGATCTCTTGTGCTCACTGAACTGGAATTCAGTTTCTCTTTTTGTCCCATTGTCTCTCTTGCCACCTTATTGTTACTGATCGGATTTCCCAAATAAACTATCTGCATATAACCTAATATAGATTTTTAAAAATTGTATCATATTTCTAGCCTTGTGTTATGAAACAGACATTGAAATTCAGAATGGCGACCAAACATTTCACTGTCTCAGATTTAGACTCCTGGAATGAAAGGATCCAGCCATGTAATGCCAGCCCCCTGTGTGGCTTTGATCTAGAACCACTTGACTCACTCAGTCTATCAGACATTGTCTGGAACTCTTAGAATCAGCTTTCTGTACACATTATTTCTATAGAACTTAGTCGCTTCCAGATTTCCAAAATAAGCCTTAAAATCCCATCTGTTTGACATCTCCCTTTGATGTTAGACAAGGAGATATATAAAATTTCAGGTAGACTAAAGAAATAAGTTCAAGAGATCTGATATACAACATGGAGAATAACAATATGCAATATTCCTGGAAATCTCTAAGGGATTAGATTCTAAGTGATCATTTCACAAAAAAGTCTGTGGGGGTAGTTTATATGTTAATTCTGCTGGATTTAGCCATCCCACAATATGTACAGAGTTCAAAACCTGTGTACAGTCACTACATACAACGTCTATGTGTCAATTAAAATAAATTTAAGAAGAGAAAGGCTGGGGTTTCCTTGCTTTGTGTTCAGAGCTGTGGTCAAGTTCTATGTAAATTAAGTACCATAAATATACTGTTGAATTTCTCTTAACCTAATTTTTTTAATCTGTGAAATGGAAATAGTAATAACGATATGGGATTGTCTTAGAGGTTAGGTGAGGTGATATGTGAAAAGTTTTTAGTGAAGGCACAGAGAAACAGATGAGCAGATTTTCAGTTGTCCTATAACTATTAGGTTACTAGGGGAGATTGGATTGCCTAGAGATCAGGAAGGAGACACCATATACAGGTTAATAAGTGCTGGAATGCGGCCTCCTGCCCTGCATGAGAAAGCTGTTCCCCTTATGAAGCACTGTGTCCTGGCCAGGTTTTATCGTCAACTTGATGCAACCTAGAGTCACCTGGTGAAAGGGGGACCTCAGCTGAATTCCCTCAATGAGATGGGCCTGTGGGTGTGTCCGTTTCAGATCGTTTTGACTGCTGACCATGTGTGAGGGCCCAATCCACTGTGGGCAGCACCATTCCCTAAGCAGGTGGACCTAGGCTGGATAAGGAAGGTAGCTGACCACGGCTAGCGGTCACACCGGTAAGCAGCCTTTCCCCATGGTTTCTGCTTGCGTTCCTTTCTGACTTCCCTCAGTGACCGACTGTTCCCTGGATGTATAAAGTTGAAATAAACCCTTTCACCCCTCAGTTGTTTTTCAGTCAGTGCTTCATCACAGCAACAGGAAGCAAACCAGAACACACTAACAAGGAATGACAGGAACAGCCAAACAGAGAGGAGACTCCTTCCTCGACCCGTGAGCTGACAATCACTAACAGGAAATGACTGGCTCCGCCTCGGACTGGAGAGGAAGAATGTGACTTTCGGAGTGGTATGGCCTTGAAGAGGCACGGTTTCTGCTTACATTAGATTGCTTGAAGGTGTTTGGGGGGGGGGGGGAATCCAACGTAAGAACTAACCACTGCAAATGTCGATGTAATAGAAAAAGCATGTTGTTTTAACATATCCACCCACCACTAAAGGCATGTGCCTAGTGTGAGCTCTGATACGTGTGGTGATGCAAGTATGGAGGAAAAAAACGCTTGGGAAGGATGGAAGTGTTTTGTCCACTTGAGAGAGGAAACATGTGAAGGGAAACACACACAGGGGAGAACACACTGATCAGATTTGTAGGCAGCCTGCCCTGCCCTAACATCCTACAAACACTTTAGAGAGGACGTGGCTGCTCATTAATGCTTGCTGTGTAAATAAATCTTTTTGTGGACAAATGCCAAGATGGTTGAGCTCTGTGTTAATAGTGGGAAAGGTGAGCCTGGATCTGGGGAGCATTCCATAAAATCTCCTGAGACTCATTTCTCATGGTATGGCTGCACATTCATCCCTAAGTGAGATTGCCTTGGGAGGTCAGGTGTTTGTTCAGTACTTTTTCTCTAGTGGAGGAGCATCAAGTAGGAAATTTAGAGGAAGCGATGTTTCCAAGGCTAGCTCTTTCCATGTGGCTGGATGCTGTGCTGTGAACTCAGGAGGTAACACAGAGGCATGGTCTGCTCTTAGATATTGGTTTAAAGAGAAAGACAAGGGACATGATGAGGATATACAGACAGTGCTGTAGGAACACCTAGGAAAATACCAGGAGAACCCACAGACCCACGGAGAAACTGGACTGACAAACACATTCCACCTAGTCAAACAGCTCACTGGGAAAGAGTTTCATAGTCAAAATTGAGGAGATCAAAGCACAATCATTTTCTCTTTTCCCCCCATTTCATCTCATGGTATCTGTACAGACAGTTTTTTTCTGGAGGATTCTGCTCCCCAGAGAGAAATCCTGGGAAAAAATACTCTACAACTAGTAGATTTTTTCAGAAAAAAGACTAAGAAGAAAGAGTCAGTTAAGTAGTAAGAAAGGAAGAGTGTCTTGGATGAGAGATTAGTTCTACACAAGTACAATGATGCATGGAGCCGAACTGATTTGCTAATAAGCTTGCTTCTTTACTGTGAAATTAACAGAATTGCTGTAAACCCAAAGCAGAAAAAAAAATTTCAGAATAAACAAATGTATGTATTTGGGGCACACCATTTTAAGAGAGCATTGTTATTCAGTGTGAATGAAAGAACCAACTGACGAAGGCAAGGAGACATTTAAAACAGTAAAATGAGGCTGAGCGTTGGTGGCGCACGCCTTTAATCCCAGCACTCGGGAAGCAGAGCTAGGTAGGTCTCTGTGAGTTCAAGGCCAGCCTGGGCTATAGAGTGAGTTCTAGGAAAGGTGCAAAGCTATGCAGAGAAACCCTGTCTTGAAAAACCAAAAATAAATAAAACAGTGAAGTGGATATATTTAAGATGATGTGTATTCTTGATATAAGTTTTGAAAATTACAGATTTATTTTGGCATTTCTTAAATTCATCAAAACATTTTCAAGTTTTCTTTAGAGATAGTTGGAAGATTTTGTTTGTTTGTTTTTGGGGGCACTGGAGAGGTTGATTCTTGGGCTTTTCACAGGCCAGGCAGACCCTCTTTCCCCCGTCTCCACCAGGCTACATCCTCAGCTCCACTTTTACCCTTTCCTTTGAAACAGGATCTCACCAAGTTGCCAAGGCAGGAATGAACTCACTCTGTCACACAGACAGACCTTGAACTTGTAACTCTCCTGCCTCAGCCTCCCAAGTGGCTGGGATGAAAAGTTTGTACCAGACCTGGCTCAGTAGTTGGAATTTTAGCCAAGAAATCACAAACATGCCTTTATTTGACTAAGAAGCCCATTGAACTGTAAAGAATTTGAAAGGCCCAGTTTGGCTCTGCCATTTGCCAGCTCTGTTCCTTTGGGAGAGGAGATTGGCTTCCCCCAGTCTGAATGCACTCATCATAAAAGAGAGCAACAGTCCAGCTCTCTTCTGTATTTCCAGGAGTCATGGGGTGAAACAAGCATCCGGCACTTGACTGCTCCACAGTAGCTACTCAAAACCTTTCCTCTGCCATCACTGACTGGCAAGTTTCATTGTCTCCACAAAGTACTTTCAGAGTTATTTCAAAGTACTAACAGAGTTATTGTCTTTAAAGGTTGAAGTCCTGATGCCACTGAGAATCTGCAAAGAATCTGCTCACAACTCCTAGAAATTTCTAGAACTATTCAAACCAACGTTATTAAGAATAAAGACTTTAACATATTGTTCATAAGACTGATAATTATAGAAACAACCCAGAATCATTCAGGTTTTTAAACATAACTTATAGCACATCCATATATTGCATGACCATGATGTCATTTTAAAGGACGCTGTTTTTACATACATGGGAAGATATTTCCAGCAGCCAAAAAAGTTCTCTCTCTTTCTCGGTACTGGCTTGCTCCTCATGGCTTACTCAGTGTGCTTTGTCATAGAACCCAGGACCACTTGACATACTGGGTGCTAGGGATCCAAACTCAGGCCCTCAGGCTTGAGTGGCAAGCACTTACTAATTGGGCCCTTTAAGTGCTGTTTACAATGTAGTCCCACTCCTTTCTGAAGATGACGCGTAAAACAACTTACATCTAAATATCTAAAACTTCTGAAGCTGTGTAGTCATATAATAATAATAAATGATTAGGACATGCGCCCTCTTTTAGATTTTTTAAATTGATTCTTAGTGGATTTCACATCATGCATCCTGATCCTGATCCTCCTCCTCACATCCCTTCATATCTGCCCTCCTCCCTTGTAACTTCTCCCACCCCAAAAAATAAAATACAATTTAAAAGAAAAACAAAACACCTAAAAACCAAAACTGCCAAAAAAAAACTAACGTAGAAAAAAAAAAGTCTCCACGTGGACGCTGTAATGTGACACAGTGAGCCAGCCACACAGTGAACCCTTTAGTTCATACACCTTTACTTGCAAGTGTTCATTGCCATGAGCCATTGTTCTGGTTCGAGGCCCCGGCTTCTGCTTCACCTTTGATGCTGGGTCCTCGCTGGGACTCCTCTTGGATATTCTGTTGTTGCCTGGAGTATACACTCTTTGATGATTTTAAAACAAGTGGGGAGGAGGGGGACACGGAAGACTTCCTATATATTCTGAAAAATACCAAAAAAGAGAAAAGGAAATTATTAAAATGTTTTAAGTTATATTTACATTTAGAAGTAGTTCTATATTGGGAGTCTAATACTCATTTGGAAGGCATAGGGATCCTAATATTTCATGAATAAAATTGGCCTGTTAGAGATATACCTAGAATCATCACCATTCACATGCTGTATGAGTCTATAAACAAATAGTATCTATTTTAGATACATCATAATTATATCCTTCAGATAAGACACAGTCAGTCAGTGTGACTTAGAGCCACTTGAGTCCTCTCTACCTTCAAGTTTTTACTGACTTAGTAGGATGCCAGGAATTCTGTCACCAAGGAGCTTAATTTCTTCAGACTAAGGAATTACTCAGTACTTAGAATGCTGCATTGAAGGCCCCTCTTCCATGCTCCTACAGTGTGCTGGTACTTGTATCGGAAAGTTTCTGTGAGTTTTCATGGTTTCCTATTTGCCCCTTAGGACTCAGCTCCTTCCAGAAGGTGTTGTGTCTTAGTGACAGTTTCTAAATACGTTTCTCAACAGAGTACCAGTTGTGTGGAGAAATATCGAATAAAGACAAGACCTACTGCTCCTACTCCAACTGTTGCAAAGTTGAATTGTGGAAACGAGAAGGCATTTTGTAAACTAGTAACCACTCTACAATTGTACACTATTACCATCACGGGGCAGATTGATTATTTTTCAGATGATTTCCAGGTGGGAGGATTTGATGGTGGAAGTATGCTGGCCTGAATCTTCTCCACCTGATAAGGTCAAGGCTCCCTGACCTATCTTCAAGTTGCTTGCATTCTAAGGACTCCAACTTTTTGCAGGAAGGACTGTTACAAAAAGAAACTAATGAGAAATGTTTCACTTCGGTTGAAAGAAAAAATCCAGCGATGAATGAATGGGGAAAGATTATATAGGAGTAAAGAATAAGCAAATACATAGAGTATGCCCTGAAAGCCCTAAATAGAATCTTTCAGCTATTTCATAATCTTTGGTCAATGACATTTCTTTATAGGAGATGGAGTTCTTTGGCGCAAGGCTTTTGTCCTTGTGAAAGACCTGGCTTCACTGTCTAGATTGCAAAGAAAATGTTTTAAAACTGGAATAATTGTCATTAGTTTCCCAGGAGACCATTTGGTTCTGATGCTAATTTGGGTCCCTGACTTGTTTTCATTGCAAGTAGGGCCTGTTATTACAGAGGAGAAGGGCATGGCAGGCAGCTTTGGGATACTGCCCACCAAGAGGGTGCCAGGCTAGGCGTGCCAAATTCACTCACAGGTCCATCTTATGTTCTGTGCCAGCTGGCACGAAGTTTCTCAGTTGAAGTCACCAAAATTTGGGGCTGAGAGATGGAGAATTTTTTTTCTTGGTTTTGACCCCAACAGAGCAAAGGTTGGGGCCCAGCAAACACCCACTTCAGTCCGAGTTAGATGGAGCCAACAGGTTTGAACAAGATAAACAGCTTAGATCTTGGAATGGTTTCCTGATTAAGAAATTTCTTTTTATCTCCTCCCTCAGATGGAATGGTATCCCTAGAGGGTGTGGATACCTGGAGCTACCTCTACCTTGGCATCTGCAAATGGATTGTATTTACATTTCTGTGGCTTTCTCTTTGGGTGAGTAGAACCTCAGAGATGACAGCTTTGGAAGGTGTGGCTTTGCATACCTAAGAAAGTAACTCTTACCTAATGCCTTTTATGTTCCCTAGAGAGGCAGCTTATTTGTGTATCTCGGCTCCATGGGTCTGGTTGAGAAGTTGGCTTGTTAGCTGTTCACAGGTCCACTGCTTTTTGTTGGCTGTTCACAGATCACACACAGATCTCTCTTACTCAGGCCTGCCCTTATAGCTTTGTGCCACCAAGTATGAACCATGCTCTCAGTGATTGATTTCAGAGACAAAGGTGTTTGTGTGTACCTCATCCACATCACTTAACCTAGAATACACTGCCCAATATGGCTACTGATCACCTGAAATGTGGCTAGTCTGCTTTGAGATGTGCTGTTCAATAAAAAACACATGGTGAAATTCTGAAGACACAATATGAAAGATAGTGTAAACCATATCAATACTTATTTGTGTGATCATTTACTAAAATGATCATTAACAGATTGGGTTAAAAAACAATTCTACTTGTTGCTTTTCACTCTTTTGAATGTAGCTACTAGACAATTCAGTGGGTCATATTTCCCATGATTAGACAGAGCTGGTCTAGAGTGAACAGCATATACTCATTGATTCTCTTAGCCCCTTTTTATTAAGTTTCTGATGTGCTGAAATGAATCCTACCTGAAATTCCAGTCTAGGAGATAAACCCATTTCCCCAGCAGGAGCCAAGAATGAGTTCTGGCAGAGACAAGCACTCACAACAATAGGGAGAGTGCTATGGGAGCCCTGGGAAAGACACTGGAAAATGTATGGTTATGTTGACTTTCAAGGAAGAAGTGTAACAAACATTGACATTGTTCAGGTATAATAAAAACTTGGAAGTCAGAAATTGAGATAAAGACCTGATAAATCCAAGGATAGGGGAGAGTTGATTGTCTGGTTCTCTCTCCACATTTTTCCCAAACCATAAGCTCCCTCCTCAAATCTCCCCTCCCCAGGAACTCCCTCTTCTCTCTTCCTATCTTCTCTATCAGACCTCCTCAGTCCTCCAAGAACTCTATGGCTAATCCTAGTCAGCCAATTGCTGACTCTGTCCTTTGATTCAAGGTGACTTTTTTGGCACAGTGGAATGGCTATACCAATAATTCTCCCACAACATTTCCCCCTTTTTGTCTAAATAAAAAGGAAAGTTTTCAAATCTAACATAGTAAAACTATATACAATAAGAATAATTATCAAGTAATAAATACATTCACAATGTCCAGTTCATTAGTATTTGGCAAATCCAGAGAAAATACTCTATTATCTATCTTATGTTGGTGAGTCCAAAGTTCTATACCTAATTTCTTTCTATCATACCTAAAGAAAACTGTAACTATATCTATCTAGTCTTCAACCCCATTAGAGACCCGCGAAGGATATAATATTACCTGAGTAAACAGAATGTGCAGAGCAAACAACTTCCAAGAAACAATAGAGACATCTGGCAGCCTAGACAGTCGCCCCAGGGTTCCTCTGCACCATTGGGGGTCCATATTCAGCCTACAGGCCTAAAATATCTGACAGACTTTTCTGTGAAGCAGGAATTTTGAAAGACTGTCCTACCTTGTCTTGGCAAAGTTCAGCAGTCACCTTCTTTTGTATCTGGCTTGTTCAATTTGGACAGCATACTGTCAGCAGTCAAGGCAAGGACAGTTTCTTTGCTCAGTGGCTAACTGTGCCACAAACGAAAGCAAACTCCATATGGAGGTTCTTTGATGCCTGTCATCCTCTTTTGGAATAAACTGATGCTGCCAGAAGCAGGTGTGTCTCACTGTCATGAAAAGCCTTATTTTATTAAAACATTAAAATGCCATATTCTGTAGGTCTCTGAAATGTCTGAAAACCATCTATCTATTTTAAATATGACCTTGAAAACATATCTAACATGACTATAAGTTTGATTGTTATAGATAACTATTAATCTGTATTTCTTTATTATCCTAAAAAGCTTTCAAGGACTTTACATTACATTTTTAATAAGCTGCATAGGTACAATAGCTTAAACAGGAGTAGAAACATGTAACAGTATATCAAAAATAACTGGGGCTGGAGAGATGGCTCAGAGGTTAAGAGCACTGACTGCTCTTCCAGAGGTCCTGAGTTCAATTCCCAGCACCCACATGGTGGCTCACAACCATCTGCAATGAGATCTGGTGCCCTCTTCTGTATACATAATAAATAAATCTTTTAAAAAAATAACCTTAAATTTGTATCAATATACAAAAATATCTTAAACAAAAGTAGAAACATACAGTATTACAAAAATAACTTTAAATTTGTATCAGTATACCAAAATTCATACCAATATAAAACATTTAAGACTAGCAGTTGCAGCCAGGCGGTGGTGGTGCACGCCTTTAATCTCAGCACTTGGGAAGCAGAGACAGGCAAATCTCTGTGAGTTCTAGGCAAGCCTGGGCTACAGAGTGAGTTCCAGAAAAGGCACAAAGCTACATAGAGAAACCTTGTCTGGAAAAACGGAAAAAAAAAAAAAAAAAAGGCTAGTAGTTGCTTTTTTAGTTTGAAAGTAGATTCAATAATCTACCCTTTTATCCTATAATTTCTATATCCCCCTTTTTCTTTTCAGAACAAGATCTCTAAATCTAATTTCCTTTGACCATGACCAACAACAACTTGTGACTAATCCCCCTAAATAATGACAAACATCCATTGAATGACCAAAAGCCACCCACCCTATCTCTTGGGAATGTAGGTGTCATATTCTTAAAATTGCTTTCTACTATCTGGAGGCAACAACATCTTTCAGAGACCCTGAAAAAAATTGAGATAAAGATTAAGATCTGGGTGAGATAGCTGTTGTCCAGCTTTGGTGTGATGGGAGAGTGGAAGGCTTATCTGAAGTTCTGACTAGAGTAGTCTATGAGGCTGGACCATCTTAAGCTAATTGCTTTGAAGTTGTCCTGAGCAGTCTGTAGTCCAAAGCTCATCTTTGGGAGGTGTTTGTCAACTGTGGCATTACCACAGTCCAAGTGGATTTATTGTTCCAACATCCTTTCAGAGACTTCAAAGGTCACTGTTAGGAATGGTCCTTGTTCACTGCAGGAAACTTAAACATTTTAAATGTCATATTGGGCTGGAGAGATGGCTCAGCCATTAAAGGCTAGGCTCACAACCAAAATATTATATGCAGCAGATTATCAGAGAGGTTAAAGGACCACAATTTATTAAATACTTCTGGGGTACACAAACTTATTTCCTACTCACCTGCTTCAGGCTCAAGCTACATGAAGCTTATTTCTAGAACTACTGCTCTATACTAAGCATTTTTGGGACAAAGTCAAATGGATTATTAGAGCCAAGACAGTACCACAGAGCCCAAAGAATCAAAACAAAGCAACATAATGTAAAGCTGGTTTTCAATATAGGAACATTCACCTGAGACATAAAATTTAATCCCCAGCAGGGGCCTCAGGAGACAATGCTAGCATGATGTGAGGAAGTTGGAAAAAGTAAGGGCCCAGATTAAAAATGAAATCCTTGACAAATAGTGGAGAATATGTTCAAACGGGTGAATTAGCATGCCATCACAGACACATAACATAGAACTAAAATAGGCCACCAGTAGACAATGTGTATCAGGGAGATCTGCATAGAACTCTGTTTATTAGAGCAATACAAATGTCCTGCTGCAGGCCATTACTGCTGAGCAGTCCAGTGATGACGGCCTTCTGTGATCTGTGGCTCAGGCAGGACGTTTATTACAGAACTGCTAATTGTAAGACAGTGATGATGTTGATATAGAGACTACACTATGACACCTGTCAAAAGCAAGATTAATGCTGGGTATGGTGCACCTACCTAAAATCCTAGCACTTGAGGGGCTAAGGCAGGAGAATGGAGAACTTGAGGCCAGACAGAGCCACATGAAAGACTCTGTATCCCCAACAAGGCAAAGTGAAACCATTGTAACAATGAGCAGTCCTGCAAGAGTTGCATTCCGATGGCTGACACTGAAAGAACTGTGAAGGCGATTAGTAAAATGCAGTGTTCCCAGAGGCAGGGTACATGAACAGCCAGAGGGACATTACTTAATTTGCACACTGATAATGAATGATAAAGATGTTGACACAGCCACCTCAATGGTGGATAAAGAGATCTTTCCTAGTTTCTGAGTCTGAGTCAATTCTCAGACACTTGAATCCACATGTAAAATGAGAGACTGACTGTGCAGCATCATGGTTGGAATATAATCCAATGATTACCCAGGCCTCCCTCGAAAGGGTCCTATGACTGTAGGCTAAAATAACCGCAGAATAGATAATAGAGAATATGCAGAGATTTTTGATGATGATTGAATGTAGGATTTGAGTTGACAATGATATCTGGAGATCTCCACTTTTTGAATGCCCCTCTTATTAGTGGGAGGTGTTGGAGCCATATAAAGCATGAGGTCCTAATCAACTCATTCTGATCATTAACACAGACCCAGTGAGTGACTTTTTTGATGATCCTTGAATGTTAGTTTGTAGTGAACGTATTTGATGGTTGGAAGAACCCTCACCTTGGCTCATTATTCTGTAAAGTGAGTTATTAAACTTGGGAAGGCCAAGTGGAAGCCCTGGAGCCTGTTTCTCCATCCCCCACCTTAATTATCATACCTTGAGGAGAATTTTAGTAGTGCCACCTTGAGGACATAAAGGATGTGGGTGCATGGTGTATTTTTGCACCCACTACCTGATTTTTGACTGCAGAGGGACACATGCACCCATCACAGCCTAAGAACATCATGGTGACAGCTCCTGTAGGGGTTCATAGCTCCTGGGGATGAGAGGGTCAGTTTAAGTACCTAGAGCAGCAGAGCTACAAGCAAGGGTGGGCCGGGCAGTGGTGGTGCATGCCTTTAATCCCAGCACTTGGGAGGCAGAGCCAGGTGGATCTCTGTGAGTTCAAGGCCAGCCTGGGCTACCAAGTGAGTTCCAGGAAGAAGGCACAAAGCTACACAGAGAAACCCTGTCTCAAAAAACAAACAAACAAACAAACAAACAAACAAACAAGGGTGGAAGGAATCTAGATTGAGCAAATGAAATAGGAAAGTGACTATAAACCTGTGTGGCCCTTAAGATCATATACAACAGCAGGAGCTAGCACATACTCCTATTTCCTTTCCTTTCATGTGTATAGACAAAAAAGCAATACTAACCAGAACCCTGGAGAGGCTGCTTCTACATGGAAGGAACTGACTGTGGGAAGCAGGCGGTTCCAAAGAGCACACGAGTTGCACCACCCAGGCAACTTCCTTCAGGGCTTTTGCACTCTTGCTCCCTAGCTCTTGGTAATGTTGTCTTGTCTGTTGAAGGTTAAATTTCTTCTCTGGACATTTCCTTAGCCAAAGTGAACAGTCTCCCTCAAGGCGATGTCCCTTCCATCACACAGACTCTGTCCAATGACCACTTGAGATTGGGCTACAAAACCAGGCATCCTTAACTCCATCTGGGACAATTCTGAAAGGTCATTCTAGACCCAGAGCTCCTCATAGGATGGATGAGAGCTCCAGCTCAAGCAACCACAGCTTAATGTTCTCTGCTGAGTCTTGCAAGGACAGGAATACCCTACCCTTTCCCAAAGCACACACCCCAGTGAGCTTCTGCATGCAATGTCCAATCTAGTGTCTATTGCCAAAGAAACTGATGCTAGATGGGATGCAGTGCCTTTGTATAATTGCAAAGGATGTGTTTTCCAGTTGTATCAAAACAGCTAAAAGGTATGCTGTAGGTCGTAGAGTTAGGAAGTTAGCATCTCCTTTGCTAGTGCCTTTTTGTTTGTTTGTTTTAAAATACATTTATTTATTTATTTATTTTACATCCTGGCTGCAGTTTCCCCTCCCTTCTCTCCTCCCAGTCTCTCCTCCCATTCTCCCTCTGTTCCCACCCCCAATCCACTCCTCCCCCATTTCTGTTCAGGAAAGTGCAGGTCTCCCATGGGTATCAACAAGACATGACATATCAAGTTGCAGTAGACTAAGCATCTCCCTATGTATTAAGGCTGAACAAGGTGACCCAATCTGAGGAACAGGGTCCCAGAAGCCACTAGAACTTTGTGTCTCACATGATCTACTTGAATAGATTACATTCAGTGGGACCTGCATCCACAGTGAGATAAGCAGCATTACAAGACTCTCAATAGAATAGTTATCATTTCCCCAATGTTTCTATTCTTTATCAAAAACCCCAAAAGTTTCAACTCTCTAGAAGCCTTAAAAGTCAAGCATAGAACACTGTTAACATAGAGGGAAGAACAAAACTGGTCGACCCCTCTGCTGGGCGATTGCTTAGTAGTCTTTAAGCAAACAGTGAGTTTCAGAGCCAAGGAGATGATCCTGAAGGAAAAGGGTTAGGTGCACCTAGGACCTTATGAGAAAAACAGACAGGCACAGGGAACACTGTTTGTGGCTTATGATCTTCCATGCTGACTCATGACAACATGGACATTATTGAAATTCTCTCAGACATAGCCCTCCAAAGTGTATTTTGATCCATGAGCAGGAATGACTAAGATCCCCTTATTGGCATGACATGGTATTGTAACACCCAAATTAAGAACTAAGTGAAACACAGTCAGGGAAAAGACTGGCTCTCCCCTATTTGCTCACACAAAGCTGGGCCTCCAGGTTACTGTCTAGACTATTATTAGCCCGTCAAACATCAGCAGCTGGCCCCACTGCCACCCTCACTGAAGTCCACAAATAAGTGCCAGGTGACCTCCACAGGCTTTTAACAGGCTATCAGGTCACACACAGCACTTTTCTGAGAAAAACTCACTTATGTATCTCATCGCTGATCAAATTCAAGTACTTTATATTTACAGTTTAAAAGCCCAAAATGGGTTAGTTTATCATAGCCCAGGTTCATGACACTGATGTATGTGCTCGTACCAAGTGGTTATGAGCTTGGTGCTCTTCGATTTAAGTGCAGGAAGCTTTTATTTTTGAATTTCTACCTACTCATGGCAATACATCAAACAATCAGTTTTAATATCTTTAGGGTTAAGTGCACTCATGTAATTTAGAATTAAATGATTTTTATTAAGCACTTTTTACAGACTATCTGCATGCTATACAACTCCACTGATTAAGGATCATGGTGACTGGTAAAACAGCAGCCCCCATGAATTAGGGAAACATTAGCGAAATGCATTTTCTGAACATATCACAGAATGCATTCAATATTAAGTAACTCAAATGACACACGAGTTCAAATGAAAATTTTCTCCCACAAAGCAAATACACAGATGAACCCTAGGAGCTATATTGGATTTTAATAGTGGCACTTCCCTGGTTTGTGGTCTTTCTGCTTCTTCAGGCCTATATTTCCACCCCCAATCCCCTCTCACCCCCTCCCCAGGCAGAACTCAGCTTATAAATCTAGTGGAGTTATTTCTCTTTGATGTTGCTGGGAAGGGAGACAGGAAGTAGTCAATTCACCCAGGTATACCCTTGGGAAAAAAACTGCAGTCAACCTGCTTGCCAGCAGAGGGCAGCACTAATCTGTGGTCTTGCACATGATCAGATACCCTTGGGTGTTCCCTTTGAAAGTCAACTCGAAAGGGGTGGGGTTCTGCAGGTGTCACCAGAACACCATGTGATTTCGCAAGCTCTTCAACCAGATTATATCTTCAGTTTCTGGTTACCTGGACAACACTGAGGTAAGTTCCTCCTGTCTGCCATTTTAGCCGAATATGGTTGTTGAAGTCCCTCAGAGAGACCCACCTGGGCTTCCTCTAGGGGTGTCCCATGCAGCGTGGTCAATCAAAGAAGAAGAGGTTATAACCTTGAAAGTGGAGGCGCATGGGAAGGGTTTGAGGAAGGGTAGCTGGGAGAGGAGGGAGGGATGAAAGGGAGAGAGGAAATGGTGTAATTCTCTCTCAATTGAAAACATTTTTTAATAAAATGGTTCTTCAGAAAAGTCAGTTTATTTTTTGCTCAGAGGGTTTTGGAGCTTTATCATGGGATCCTGGGGGCTTTATAGGGAGATTCTCTTCCACAACTCTGCCCCTAAAGACAAACCATATCTAAATATCGGAATGAAAAATTTCAATTTGTGGCTACATGCACTGGAAAACATTTCTTTTTATTGTCATCAGAAAGAGATCTACAGTCAAAAGGATCTTAAAAGGAGTTGCCCCATGTGTGCTAACAACCATTTTGACTAACTCAAATGCTTGCTTCGGAAGGACATCTGATCTCAGTAACAAGAGAAAAATCATCAGTATACTGAGCAGTGGTGACTGTGGTGGGTTCCTTTATATCTTGGGCAAACCCAGGTTAGTAGATACACTCTTTCTTTATGAAACATGAGTTTTGTAAGCTGAATGACCATTACAACAATTGTGCTTGTCACAAGGTTGACACTTTTCTCACCAATGAGATTATACCCTTGTTAAATATTTCTTCAGGAAATGAAAGTAGTTCTCTGGGCGCAACTGTGTGGAGAACATCAGCACCTCACCAGGCCCCTCTGTGATGTTACTTGAGTTTGCAAGTGGAAACTCCAGAGGAGTCTGAAGATGCCCCCTCCAGAGGGAGGAGTGAGGACGGTTGCTCACAGATAGGGTGACCAGGAGACTTGAAGAGAGCAGTAGAGGGAGGGGCAGGGACTCAGGGAATTCAAAACATACACAAAAGTAGACCGAACACCTTAATAAAATGGTTGTGTTTGGATAGTTGTCATTACCAGTATATATACGAACTTAGCTTTCTCTGCAGCACAGCTTTCCACCAGCTATGCTGGATTATCTTAAATGGCACTGTAACAGCCTCTCAGTGATTTAATTTTTGTGTAGTCAAAGTTACTAGTTTTTAAAAATATTTTATGGTTGCTGGTATTTATTTGGATCATGCTGAGAATACCACACACACACACACACACACACACACACACACACACACACACACAACTTTGGGGACCATCTAAAGGTGAGGACAATGAGCCACAGGACCCCCAGTTTATAGAGAAGAGAGATCAAACATTGAGAACCCGAGGCAGGGCCCCTCCTCCTGACTGGCATGCCATGCTTCTGTCAATGAGGCTCTCACACTCATGATCACACTTATGTTCATGCTTGGCTGCAGAACAGTGAAATTACCCCCATTCCAGGGTGGCTGCTTTTACAGGCCTTTGAAAGCAGTGCGCTGTAGAGGGGAAGCTGTCCGTCTTGCATTCCCTTGAGAATCTCGTGAAAGCCCCTGGACTCTGTCTGAAGGCAGTCCCCATATTTGCACATATGAACATATACACACATTTGTATGAACATGTGCACACTCAATCATACACCAGATATCAAAATAGCACCCAGAGACTGATTTAATCTTTATTATTTCACCTCTACATGGGTCAGTAAACACATTCTCAGTTACCTTGAACCTGGATTAGATACTTACAGGGTTTTTTTCTATTTGGTTTTCAAGAGAACAGTAGACTTTGATTATATTTGGATTTGTAGGCAGGTGACAGTGACCTATTTAATCAATACATCTAAAGGCTAAGAGGTAAGCTGTGTTATTCAGGTTCTTTAACAAACCTCATGCTAATTTAACTCGACATGTAGCATTTCAGGTTAATATGATTTGGATTGCATGTATCATTTTTAGAAATTGATGTTTTTGTTGCGGTGTCGCCTGACATTTCTGAATTATAATATGGAATGTGATACTTCTCCAACAAAGAAGGTAATTCTCACTAGTGAGGGTAATTAATGGTTATTTGATCATATTACAGCATAGAAACGATGTTTTTGCCACACAATAGGTTTCCTAATTGGTGAACCAAGGATGACCATGTTCATTTTCTGCCCATAGAGATTTCCTACTGTGCATGGCATTATCTCTTAATACTATGCTCGCAGTGAATGATGGTCATAGCTAGTAAGAAAATTAATTTCCGTGCTTCAACAATCATTATAAAAGACCTAATAATGTTAATTTAGGTTTAGGATGAGTCATCTAATTAGTTAATTAAGTAGGACCTGGCTGTCAGCCTCCTACAATGGGTGCACTGTGTTGTAGGTGTTTGATAAAGATGAACAATACCAAGCAAAAGTAAATGAAGGCACACGGGCCCCTGCAAGTGCATGTGATGTTTGTAGCTGTAAAGGCTTAAGCAGAAGCAATTGCTTTGCTCAGAATCAGAACCAAACAGCCCCCCTCAATGTAGTTATTTCTTTCCTACTCCGTGAAGAAAAAAATTAACAGTCTATTTTCTAGCTTTATAATCCTTTAAAATGTCTTTAACCATTTGATTCCCGAAGTCCAAAATACTGCTATGAATTTGTTACCATTTGTTTTTTTTTCTTAAAGAACAAAGAAAAAGGCACTAGTGTCGAGATGAAGATTGCCACCACCACCTATCTGTTTTCTCTTAGCTGCAGTGTTACCATCTAACATAAAACTTGTATGTAGGCCATGGAAAAAAATGAGCGTTGCCAATTTTAATTAGCTTGTCTAGCTGGTGGTCCCACATAGGCAGGGACTCGGAGAGCCTAGTTATTCCCTTTCAGCTTTTGTTAGTTCTCACGAAGAGGTTTTTGTCTTTTCATTCTGCCCTCATGTGAGAAGTTCTCTGTCCCCTTCAGTGGGTTTAGCTGCTTTCTCTAGGTCTTACCAGACATCCTGATTCTTTCTGGGGGGTTGGAGGGCATGGGGGAAGTACCACATCAGCCAGGATATCGCACGTTTCTTATTTGAATACAACATAATTGCTGAGAAAGAACAGAACCTCTATCTTCACCAATGGGGTGAAATGTTCCTTTTCTAACTGCCAGCTTGGAATAACTAATTTAAAATGTTTTTGTGTTACAAAGTAGGAAATGGTTTCTTTTCTTAAAAAAAAAAAAAAAAGAAAGTATTGAGCATGATTACAATAAAAGCTATCTAATGGTTGAATGGAAGTTCAATACTTTCTTAGAGTTTGCAGTACCACAATAGATTTTCTCTCTGTCAATTCAAATATTCATAGGTCATCCAGTCTGGCCTTCTACCACAGTGCACCTATAATTCCTTATTTTAAAATATTAATTAACTTTTAAGCATAAGTCCTTTAGCTCTGGATCCAGTGGTGCCTATATGAAGGAAATAACATGACTGGGATGAAGAATGGCGTTTCTTGGAATAGGTATTGTTTGCCAAGCTGTAGCCAAGAGCCCTACAGAAAGCAGAAAAGGACATTATAGAAGAGTGAGCAGACGTTTTTTACAAGGTCACTTTATTCAGACTGGAAAGTGGCCAGCACAATGTCATTATTTACAACAGGATCTGGGGATACTTGAGGAAATTACAGACCATTTAGTTTTGATTCCATTGTGGGGGGCAAAGTCTTAGGAAGTAGTTTAGGAGATTAAATGGGGAGCCCCGAGAAAAGCACAGCTTGATGAAGGATAGCCAAGGCAGTCTCTGAAATGAAAGTCATGCTTCGATAATTTTTTGACTTCTTTAAGGAAGTGAATGCCAAGAAAAGCAAATGAACGCTTCAAAATTCTCTACTCTAGATTTCCAGGAGATGTTTGTTAAAAGTTTTGCTTGACGAGTTCACACACACACAAAGAAGTGGTCTTTAAAACTGGAGAAATACTGAAGACAAAGATTAATTGTGCATTACACTGATTTTAAAATGAGAAGCAATCAAGGAGATACATCACAGGACCAAAAGAATTTTTGCTGAGACAAAACCCCATTGTATCCACCAGCAGCATCAACTCTATATTTCTGTGCATTTATTATGTGGACTTTTCCCATAAGGCAATGACAAAAGGAAATCCATGACTTTCAAAAATAGGTAAGTTAATAAAAATAATACTAATTTAGAGTCTTCACAGAGAACTAGACAAACAGAAAACATGTAGTAAGGCTGACTTTTAGGTTTCTATTAGTGAAGTAAACACACTGGGCTTTAAAACTCAGACCTAGCAATCATGGAACTCCTCTTTGGATGGGGAGACAGACTCCCATGGCATGTAGGCTTGATGGCTGAGCCCTACGACTTCATGGAGGGAAATGGAGGTCAGAGCATTTCCGGGCTCCACGAGGGATCTGCAACAGAAGCCACCCAGTGTCCCAGTTCAGGTGAAAGCAGCGGGGAGATGGTGAGGCAACCTGGGACACACAGGAACAGACAGGGTTAGCCAGAAGCAAGTAGAAAATAGATTTAGAAAAGGAAAAAAGGAGAGAATGGCACCAGAGTACTGTCTTATAAGTCCTCTAAACTCCTTTTATTTCTAAAACACTATGATCTTAGGGAATCCTCCGAGAATCTTTCCTAATTGGACAGAACAGGCACTCTGGGCAAACCAGAAGGGCTGCTCAACATGGTCTAGAAGGCGTAAGTCATGACAGAACTCGACAGCTGTCACTTAGTGAATGTTTACTTCGCTTTTCTTTTAACAGCCATGTTCATTTACCTTCCCCCAAACCAGAAAAATTGGTAGTTGTTATAATCATCTCCATTGGCAGTGGAGGAAATTTAATTAGAAAGGGACTACAGCTTGTCTAAGAGTCACGTGACATGTAAATGAAACCTAATGGAGCCAGCTGTTTTAAGTCATTGAATAAAAGTCCCAATTCGTCTGGTCATGATTCATCTGAGGTGTTGGTAAGTTGATAGCAGGTCCCTCGGCTGCAGCTCTTTGGAAGTAGATTTTTAGGGAAATCTCAAGGGAAAAAAATGACAAGCACCCAAAGCGAGCCTTTGTATGTGAGAAATGGTGGCCTCCTAGGAAACCAGGTCTGTCTATTAAATTTTGGTAGCTGGCAGTCAGTGAGATGGCAGTGGAGTATGTAGAATACCCCCACCCCGAGCGGAGGGCTACCAGCCCAGAGCCTAATGGTGGCCTCACTGCAAGAGGATGGAGTTATCTGTTTGCCTCCAGAAATAGCTCTTTGGTTAAAAGAGGCCCTCTCAATAAACCACCGTTTAGAGAATCAGCAATTTTTTGCAGTAAGAGCAATAGAAAAAAAAATAGAACCTTGAAGAATTATCAAGAAAGAAGTTCCTTCTGACCAAAAGTGGAGTGAGGGTATACAAAATAGAATAGGGAGTATCTGAAAACATCAATTTTAGGGTGACAAGAACTGGTTAATAATGTGGACTGCTGTTATTTCTTGTCTTTGGTGCCTTTGTTAACTGAATTCTTAAACAGATACATAGGTCATTTGTTGACTGAACAATGAATACATTTTAATATGTAATCTGCTGCTTGCTGCAAGAACTCCAAAAAGATAACACATTTAATTAGATGCATCAGAACTTCAGAGGCATCAACACACTCTTCAAAGGATCCAGGGGGAAACTCACCAAGTCTGCATTTAAATAAACACACCCATAGTAGACTGGAGTAGATATTAGTTAACTCCCCAATCAACCCAACAAACATTTTTTGAGCCTCCTATACATCAGACACTGGGATTATCTCTGTGAGGGATACAAAATGAGTTCAATAGTCTCTGCGTTACAGAAGCATCATTTAATAAATGAGATAATATGTACACAAATGGCCACAATCCAAGTCCTACCACCATGAAAGAGTATCACCAGGTCTTGGGGGCATTCAGATTGCCTCCAGACTCTAAAATTTCCTTATAGAGGAGATGACATTTGAGGTGAGACTAGAAAGATGAGGATATTTTTTAAAGTTTAGAAAATTCTCATTTTGAATCTTTATCTTCTTATCTGCAAAAGAAGGATACTAATAATAAATACAAAGTAAGAGTAGCACTTGCAGCAGTGTCTGCAGGGTCAATCCAGCTGTACAGACAGTTAAACAAGGGATGCTTGAACCCAATGCATTGTCTCATTGTCTAGCCTTAAACCCCATGATATTCCTATGTCTGCACATTGACTGTTGTGCCCCTTGCTGAATGAAATGGTCCTCCTCTTTGCACATCAACATACACAGCAACCATCCTGCAATGCCTGCCATGTTCATTCAACTCTAGCCCTTCACCAGCTGGCTTTATATACTATTTGTGGTTAAGTTCACAAGTATATTCTCAAGGACAAGTGACTTTAGCTGCTTGCACTTTAATCCAAAATGATACACTATTATTTCATGCACAAACCTTTGCTTGTTTTAGACATTAAATAATTTGTTCAATTATATATATTCAATTATATATATAAGTAATACCATTTATTAACTACTTTGTATCTGATGTTATTTAAATCTTTCATTTGTATTATCTCATCTTACTCTCTCAAGAAACCTGAGTAAATATTAGGATTAGTCCCATGATGTATTCAGTGAGTTGAATGAAAATGACCCCCATGGGTTCATATATTTGAATGCTTGGTCCTGAGTTGGTGGATCGCTTTGGGAAGGATTAGGAGGTATGGCCTTGTTGGAGGAGCTGTGTCACTGGGGGTGTGCTTTAAGGTTTCAAGAGCCCACACCAGGCCCAGGCTCTCTCTCGCTCTGCCTCTTTCTGTTTCTCTGTCTGTCTGTCTGTCTCCCTCTCCTTTTCCCTCCCACCTCTGCTTTCAACTTGCAGATAATGTGTAAGCTCTTCGCAACTGCCCCAGTGCCATGCCTGCCTACTTGCCGCCGTACTTCCCCACCATGATGGTCATGCACTCATCCTCCGAACTGTAAGCAATCCCCCAATTAAATGCTTTCTTTCATAAGCTACCTTGGTCATGGTGTCTTTCCATAGCAATAGGAAAGTAACTGAGATAGGATAAAGAGACCAAGACACAAAGAGAAATTTGCTCAAAGTTACACAACTAATAAGTTAAACCCTGATGATTTTACTCCTGATGCTTTCGGTGAATACAATACATACTGTGCTGCTAGTTCCAACATCTTAAGAGATGTCTTCACACTTTATAAACTTCTTTTACTCACTAAATGATATGGCTTCTATCTTAGGTCCTTCCTTTGCAGAAGTGAAAGCCAAGGTTCAATGATGAGCCAACATCATCTAGTGAGTCTTAAGAGCAAAGATTTGAGGACAGCAGCTCATTCCTCCTTCGCAATGTAAAAGTCTCAGAAACATCGCCTTTTAGTGAAAATAAGGGCAAGCACCTGGACACGTGGTCTGGGTATTTTTCAGTATATGGCACTAATTCCTGACGCCAGGGGACCACTTGGGAACACAACACAAGTAACTGAGCAGGGATATCGTATACACCCCTACCCGTGTTCTTTGGCCTCTGCTCTCACCTGCCATGTTCAAACACATGTTGGTTTGGTGGGGAGCACTATGCTCTCCCCAGTTTCTGGGAAATGCTTTTATGTCTTAGTTTGGTCCAACCCCTGAGAAGCACCTGGCTGCACACAGTTTACCTGGGAGATGATTCTAGAAGCCAGGGGTGAAGGAGTGGTGAGGGGCATAGAAGTCTATTGTCTCTGGGGATCTGGGGAAACACACAGACTGCCCCAGAACTGCTCACCCGAAGGCAGAAGACGAGAGACCTGCCTGCTGCTCTTATATCCCATTGGTTGTTGATGTGGTGGGGGCATTAATCCTCCCGTTTATAGGCTGCCCTTGCAAGTGGGCCCAGCAAGTTCCCATGTCTTTGAGAAGGCTCTGGAGCAAAACAAAACAAAACTTTTTTTTTTTTTTTTAATGTTAAATGAATGCTTCTTGGAGTGTGAGCTTGCTCAAAGATTCACCATAGTCACAGCTATGGTTAGTGGTCAGTGGAGAGAGCCTAACCCAGACCACATAGGTTTCTCAGGTAGAATTAATAAAAAAAAAATTAAATGCCATGAGCCACTTGGAAATTCAACTCTTTGGATTACATATAAGCTGATCTATGGCAATATCATCTTCAATAATTCCATTGGCACTAATACTGGAAGTCTTTCCTATTTAAAAAAATTTGACCAACATATACCAAGGTATCCCAGTCCTAAAATTACAAAAATTATTAGACTTTTAAAATAAGTGCCTGAAGGTACTATTAAAAATGATGGTTAAAAATAAGCCAAGTATGGTGGCAACTGCCTTTAATCCCAGCACTAGGGAGGCAGAGGTCGGTGTATCTCTGTATGTTAGAGGCCAGCCTGGTGTACATAGGGAGCACCAGATCAAGCAGGCCTACATGGTAAGACCCTGCCTCCAAAAATTACAAATCCAAATATTCAATGTTGGAATAACATTACAAATAATGAAGACACTGAGAAGATTCAGTTAGAAGTTTAGTTTGTTGTTCTGTGACCGAGCTGAGTCATAGTTCTGTAGCCTCAGGACTTCTTAGTTTGCTTCTCCTACATGGAACCACTCTACTCCAGGAAAGAAGGGAAAAAAGGTTCAGGAGTCTACACCAGATAGAGCCTATATAAACCTCCATGAATGGGGCTTCTGGGAAGAGTCCCCACTCTTAATGCACTGATCCAGGACTTAGAGTCCATGCAGGTGCTAAGCAGGCAGCTGGGAAACAGCAAAACCCTGCTCCTCTCTGGAGAAGACCTTCAGCTGGGGTCAGAGGAAAGAGAGAGCCCTGTGTTCTTGTCTAGAATGGAGACTGTGCCTCAGTGAACTAGAGAGAAGGTCCCATCCTTGCAAACCTTCTTATGTGATTTTCATAGATTTTCTTCAATAGACATTTCTTCATTTGGCTATTTTCATTGAGGACCAGTTCCTGAGATCTAGAATGTTTGTTTGGGTGGTTTTGTTTTGTTTTGAATTTTTCTTTTAAAATCTTGGCCTGTTTTACCAGAGTGGCTCAGCAAAACTTCATTTTATCATGCCAGAGATTAATTGAATATTTTGAGGCAGGTCTCTCTATGTAGCCTTATATGGCCTGGAACTCATTATGTAAACCAGATTGGCCCCATATCTGTGAACAATCTTCATACATCTGGCTCTGACTCCCTGAGTTAGGACTACAAGTATGGGCCAGTTTCCCAGTTCCAGAAGTCAAACATACAGTTTGTATGAATACAGTCAAGTCTGAAACGCGCTTCAGAGTTTCTATGTATCAGATTTTTTCTGTACTATTCATAACTTCAGCCTTTCCTAAGTTCCCACCATTTATTTTCTCAGCTTGGAATCTCCTCGCCCTTAGTGTTAGCATGGCTCACTCTTCTTAGCCCTCAGTATTGGCATAGCTTACTCCCCATTTCCATCAGTATTGGCATGGTTTATTTCTCCTTCACATGGTTATTGAAGGATATTTTTATTTTCTTCCCTATGTTTGTGTTGTGGCTTTGAACACTTTGTATAGCAAAGATCTAGACAGTTGAGATTCTCAAAGCCACTGCCCCCACACCATAGTTCAAAAAATGGTAGAAATAAGCTATAAAAGAAGACGTGGGTGGGTCATAAGTATGAACAATTTGAAGTCATAAATAAAATGCAATTGGGCCATTGAAGTATAGGACTGAATAGAGAGGATAATAGCAAAGGAAAAAATGGAAAAATTCAATATTGACTCTTAAATACTTATTACAATATGTTTTATAACAAATTATATGACATGAACCAACACACTAGCTTCTCAACACATAAAATCTATTAGTCAACTGATACTTTTCAATACAATGTGTCTATTAAATATGGACATAATTTTATAGGAAATAGATTTGTATAGAGAAGTACTTTATATTATAGATAAGGAAATTGCTTCTCATGAGGATTAGTTATTTTTTTTTCCAAAGGTGATCAAGCTGTACAGAGTTAAGATCAGAATTCTACCTAGGCCTGTCTGATCACACATCCCCCAATGAGGAGAATGTGCTGCCTCCAAAATTTTATAACCACTAGTAACATGCTCTTTAGGCACACCTATTGGATATTTTTAGAACTAAGTTTCCCCCTTTACCCTCCTAACAATAGACAAATATCAACTCTCTGCTTCCAGACACTCTCTTCTCTACAACATTCTTGATTGTTCATGGTAATGTACATTTATTTATTTAGTTATTGGTCAGAGAGTCTCCAAAATAATGTATTTGGTACGCGTGCGTGCGTGCGTGCATGCATGTGTGTGTGTGTGTGTGTGTGTGTGTGGCAACATTTAGGGAAAGGAAGGCCCTGAGACTGAAAAAGATCAAGGAAGTGATACATGAGAGGGTTTGAAGAGGTGAAAAGGGAGAGGAAATGATGTAATTATACTATAATCATAAAAATATATATCTTGTATTTACTACTGAATCTTTAATATCTTAAAGAATCAAGTACATAGTAGGCCCTAGATTTTTATTGTGGCAATAATCTTGGCCTTTTTACTTATTAATTCATTCAGAGCTGTTTTGTGACCATTATTAGTAATAATTAACAAATTGATCAGTAATAATTTATTCTATTATCCAGGTGTGAAAAGTGAGCTAAGGAGATGGTAAATGCAAACAGGACATTGTAGAGGCGGGAACTAAACCTAGACCACTTGACTAATGCTGTGGGATGTCCTGTATGCTGTAAATATATGTTGCTATGATTGATTGATAAATAAAATGCTGATTGGCCAGTAGACAGGCAGGAAGGATAGTGTGGGAGGACAAGGAAAAGGAGAATGCTGGGAGGTGGAAGGCTGAGGGAAGAGAAGCTGCCACCTCAAGGAGAAGCAGATGCAAGATGCCAGTAAGCCCCGAGCCACGTGGCAAGGTATAGATGAAGAGAAATGGGTTAATTTAAGATATAAGAACTGGATAACAAGAAGCCTGCCACAGCCATACAGTTTATAAGTAATGTAAGTGTCTGAGTGATTACTTTAAAAGTGGGCTGTGGGACTGCGGGGGCTTGGCAGGAGCCAGGGAGAAACTCTCTAGCTACAGACTAAACTTCCTTTCACTCTATTTTCTCTTCCTTTTGGAAACTTATTTTTCAGATTACCAGTTCAACTAACTCCAGCTAATGAGCTAAAGATACTGACGGGTATTAGTTGAGGTTATTAAGATTCCAAAATACTTATAGTTTAATAATGTAATCTTAAAAAAAATTCAAACACCTTCAAAAATCAGGCAACTTTTCTGCTATGGGAATCATTTCTGAAAAGAGGAATTTGATTTATGTGTCCCAGATAATCAGTGGCCTACTAGCCCTGCTCATAGGTATTTGGCAGCGATCGCTGAGTTCAATGTGGCATTATAGCCAGCAATTCATAATAAATGTGCACTTCTTGGTGGAACAACCAGGTGGGGAACCAACCAATCTCAACATAAATTACCAGAAATCCAGTCACATACTGAGAAGCACGCCTTTGAAATCTAAATTGGAACGGACCATGTATTAAAGTTGACATTCTCACATTCTGTGAAATACTTTTCTACCTAAAATTCATGTTTATACCATGAACTACACACACACACACACACACACACACACACACACACACACACACACACACACATACATTTTTAAAGGCATGTTCTTTAAGAGAGTCAGAAAAGGTGTTCCCAAGCAGTATGGAAGACCATGCTAGTGGGAATCTGTGTGTAAAACGTGTGAACACAGTTACTTATTTCCACAGTGTGGATGTTTCTCCATAAACAAATAACAACTGCAGATTGGTTCTACACAGTCTCAAAGATCTGACTCTTACTACATGAAGAATGTACTATGAAGGACGACTGCCTTCAAGAATGACAGCTAGAAAGTTTGGGACTTTAATCCTAGTAGAGGGCTTCGACCCTGTGACTGTACAGCTTGACTTCTAAGCCCAGATCCATCCCTACCCTCAGTTCTGGAACAGTGGGAAAGGTTGGCCTCTCCACCTAGAAGACAGAGGCAAGAATGATTCTTATTCCTTCCTAAATTCTGGTGAAGATGAAAGCAATCCGTGTATAAAGCACCCAGAATGATATCCCGATCAATATTGTTTGCTGCCCGGTGATTCCAAGTCATGTGGGTCTCTTGAGGGTGAGGGGAGCTATTTCATCTACTCCTTTGCTGTTCTTGCTACTGTCCTTTGTCCACAGGAAAACACCAGGAAGATGGTTATACGATGAATACGGGGATCAACTAGCATGAGAACTAAATGTAAGTCCAGGTCTGATGAGGTGGTTCCACGGGAAGAGGCACCTGCTGCCAAGCCTGAGGACCTGAGTTCAGTCCCTGGAACCCACAGGGTGGAAGGAGAGAGTGGACTCACATAAGCCATCTCCTGACAGTAGCACGCACATACTGCCCCTAAATAAACGCAATAAGAATCCTTTTGAAAATGTGAACAATATAGTTAATAAAGTAAGATTAAAATACTTTATAAGTGGTCTTGCATGAACTCTGCTACTATCTCCTTTTGGTTCCCAGCCAAGAGCTCTGGGATGAGGTTTCCATGACTAATTTTTTCACTTCAAACTCTAGTGTTTCCTCTGAGGACAGACAATCGGGAAGTCAGAATGTTTATTAGCACAGAGTTTGTCTGAAGGCAGGAGAGCCTAATTCTATATAGCTCATAAGAAAAGAGTGTGATTAGCTTATTTAGTCTTAACGCCCGAAAATCACAAAGACAGGTAGCATAGACAGGCGGCGGTAGAATTGTCAAATCCAAGCAACCATCTCAATTTGTGTCTATTATTTAAAGGACAAGTGATTTAATAAGACTGTATTAAACAATGGAATGCAAAATTCCAATAAGACAAGTTACCTTTTTTTTTTTTTTTTTAAGATATGGTTTCTCTGTGTAGTCCTGGCTGTCCTGGAATTCATTCTGTAGACCAGGCTGTCCTTGAACTCCGAGATCTTCCTGCCTCGCCTCCTGGGATTAAAGGTATGTGCCACTACCACCTGGCTAGGATAGGATCCTTAACAAAAAGGATTCTGACATGAGAATGTCTCCATCTCTTTGAGGGTTAGATGTAGGACCAAGAAAATTAGCTAGTTTCTCCCATGTCAGGTCTAATGACTATGGGTATAAGGCTCTCCCTAGAAAAGAGTTAAAGCCCAACATAGCCAACTGGGCTTATTATCACTTTCTGTCCTTAATTTTCTATTACAGTGAAGTATTTATATTTTTCAACCAACAAAAAATATAGGAATTATAGTTTATAAGTAATATAAGTGGGCTTTGTCCCTATTTCTTAAGAATCTTCTTGTATTGGTTTGGGGGAAAATAAAGGATTCTTGGGTTATGGGAAGCAAGTTAAAAAGTGATGTGCCAGAGGTTTTTGAAAAGATAGTTTGGAATAAAAGCTATTAGGAGCTCTGATGATGAGACAGGAATACAGATGGAAGATTCATGAAATACTGTCCCCTAACATTATACTATTTCCTGTGAGCCACTCTACTGCACTGGACCCTTACAGAAATTTTGCAAGATTATATGGCAGGTCTTATAAATGTTTCAACACACAGATTCTGCTACTTGTCAAGTGTTTTTGTTGGCTCAGTAAGATTCACAGAGCTTCTTGGCCTGGGATTTTAGTTGCTGAGAGGCCAGAGTGCTTCAAGGAAACCCCAATATACAAATTGATGTTTAAAGAGATTCAGTCTCAGAAAGGGAATAATTAAAATCTAAGAGGATTTTCCTTGGTCCTTTTGATATTCTTTGTTTATGAATAGCTACTTGATTAGAGGCAAAGAAGTATGGGTGGGTGCTGGCAATCTCTGGCCACGAAGGAGGAACGTAAGTGGTGATAATATTGTTCTCACTGTTTTCTCCTTTCTCAATGTTCTGCATCACAGCATCAGGGAAAGGCTGACATGGTCCTGCTTTCTGGAGAGAAAGCAGACTTTTTTTTTTTTCTGAGCAATATAATGAAGATAAAGAAAGCAAAGTAAGGTCTCCTGCCCTCAGCTTCTAAAGATTGGGATGCACAAAAAGAGTGCGATGCACACACATTGTGTGTGTCCTGTGTGTTCACCCAGAAGCATCTCCTTGTGACCTCCTTGGCCAGGTACCACATATCTGAATGTCACTGAATAAATCCTATTTATGCTCAAAAACTGCATGGCAACAAAACCCACCTGTTTACTGATTGGTTGAAAACTAACAATTTCACAGTCAGTCTGAGAGACTGTGTTTATTCACAATTTAGTATTTAAAACTGAATCTCACTTCCAAGTAAAGGCAAGAGAAAATTACATATTGCAGGTATTATCCTACTTTCTGAATTGTCTTGAGAGTCTGTAGCTTAGGACTATGAGCTACTTAGTGGATAAAGATGTTGGCCACCAATAAGTGATGACCAGAGTCCTCAGAGCCTGTGTGGTGGAGAAGAGAACCCACTTCTACAAATTGCCCTCTGAATTCCATGGGCTGTGTGTGCATACCTTCCCCAACAAAAGTAACTACAAATTTGTAGCTTTAATAAAATTGCATTTTTTTTTTTTGGTTTTGTGAGACAGGGTTTCTCTGTGTAGTTTTGCACCCTTCCTGGAACTCACTCTGTAGCCCAGGCTGGCCTCGAACTCACAGAGATCCTCCTACCCTTGTCTCCTGAGTGCTGGGATTAAAGGCATGCGCCATCACCACCCGGCACACTTGTCTTTTGATACATTTGAAATTTGATACAATGAAAATGATGTCATTTTCATCATACCAGTAATGGTAATACATGGGCTACATGGAATAAGAAACATGCATGTTCTAGGCTGTAACATGTTTATTGAGGCATGGTTTACAGTAGCAAAAATTGAAAACACAACAAATGTACAGGAAGAGAGAGCTATAACATGTGGCTTAAAGTATCTGTGTACATTCCCTTGTAATAGAACATTGTGAAATTTAAGATTATCAAATTTATGAAAATTTTGTTAAGAAGGAATGTGTTTTTAAAAGTATTCTAAATATATCATAAGTTTTACTTCAAAAGATGATTATAAATAATAACTCTCAATATTTAAAATGCATGCATTCATCCTAGCAGAGAAAGAATAAACATGATCTACACCAAAGTATTAATTAATAGTAATTAATATAATAGTAATTATATTCTGAGCCTACATAGTATGAATATAGATTATTTTCTTTTTCTGGTATTTGATGTTTCCTAAATTTTCTGTTAAAAACATTATATTTATGAAAGAAAAGATAATTAAAAGTCACCATTCATAATAGAAGCTTTTCCAATATTTGAGTGTCATCACTAAGAGAATATGCTAGTTAATCTTTCCCTGGCTCTCCACAAGATTCCATAATTTTGTCTTACAGTTTTTAAAAATCTTGTCATATCTAACCAAAAGAAAATGGACAGAAGTGTTCAGCAAAGATTTCTTTCATGACTAAAGAGACTTCATTCTGACCAGATTGTCACTGTTCTGGGGATAGACACTAACTACCACCTTAGATTTCCTTGTTGGTCTACCAGTGCCTGGTTCTAGCTGGGTGGTGGTGGCACACACCTTTAATCCCAGCACTGGGGAGGCAGAGGCAGACGGATCTCTGTGAGTTCGAGGCCAGCCTGCTCTACTGAGTGAGATGCAGGACAGCCAGGACTACACAGAGAAACCCTGTCTTAGGGAAAAACAAAACAAAACAAACAAACAAAAACCCACCAGTGCCTCCTTCCTACCAGTTCTCTGTGGATCCATGTTAAATGGATGTTAAACTCCTCCGTGTTGGAGTTAATTGCCATCGGCATCCTGCAGAGTTTGCTATGAGATACACATAAATTATAATCTACCAGAATGAGACTCCAACACTGATTCTAAAGATCAAAACTAAGGACTCAGTGCTATCATTTTGCTAACCTGGAAACAGATGTAAAAGCAAAACCCAAAACCCCAGTGTTGATCTCACAGTGGGATGTCTGCAAGGAGCTTCTTTATTGTATCAGAGGTGCTAGTTTATAAGACAGTTTTTTTTAAATAAATTTTTCACTTTGATCTCATCTGCAATGATCCAATATAACCACAATGGATTGGATAAACTGTCCGTGTCCTAGAAGAATGTAACAGTATGGGACGATTGTTATGACTTAAAGTGACATCCACTTGCCTACCCCATTATCCAGTTGTATTTCCACAGAGGCATATTTTCTAAGTTAAATTATTTTTCTTTAAGAAGACAAGGAGCCCTCATCCCCGGGCATGCTTCTGCACTTGTTACCGCTTTCGTCATTTGAATCACCCACACAGGTTCAAGGAAATCGCTGTGAATATAACAAGTCCTTATCCCCGTCCCGGGTATTTTGTTCACCTAGTTTATTGCCTTCCCATCTGCCCTTCACTTCTGGAGGACTTTCAATAAAGCTGAAGCCGAAGTAAATGCAGATACCCCACGGCTATCTATTTAGCTTTCATTAAGTGAGTTGGTGCAGTGCTCCGGCGCCTCCTCAAAACCAGCCCATCATCTAAGAGTATTTACATAAGACTCTTTGCATTATACTCCAACCTCTGCAGCACTAGTATTAACTACTGACATCTGCCAAGTCTGCCTGGTAAGTGCTTTACAGTATCAATTCATCCCCAGCAAAAAGCATTTCTGAGCGCCACAGTGCACTTGTTAATGCCAATAAGAAGTATCAAGGCTCATATGACACCTAGCAGAAATTAGTACCCACATTCAAAGAAAAGTCTTTGTTATTTCCCGGAGTATTATGTGGACTTTATTGAGATGACTGCATCTGACACCTGCTGTAATATAAAATGCAGCTATAATTAGCCAACTGATGCTCACGGCAGTTTAGGTCGGGTCCCTTCTGTGGGAATTATGCTTTAAAATATTCAGAGCTCCAAGTGGCTCTCATTACATTTAATTTTAACTTAGAATTAGGTGGTCTAGAAAAAAAATTTAGGATTGTAATAGCCCCCTGCTGAATGCCACACAGCAACGTGAAAAACCCATAGGGTTTTTTTTTTTTTTCTGCCCTCTAAAAAAAAAAAAAAAAAAAAAAAAAAAAAACAAAACTGAGAACAGCAGACTACACTGCAGCCTTCAATTGAGTCTGGCTTTGCTTAATTGTACTTTTTGCACTCATCAGTCTCTCCTCTTCAGAGCAAGCTACAAAAATTGCCTGAATAGCCAAAGGAAAGTTTCCCACAGTCACTGGCCACAGAAAAACACTATTGTCCTTCCTCACAGTTTGATGGACAACATTTCTATAAATGGGTAGCCAGGCTGTCAATGGTGCCCTTGCTGAAAAGGCAAGAGAAGAGAACAGATTCTGCCAATATCTGACAAAGCGTGTTAACACACAATCAGGCATTCACTAGTCAGGCAGCTGCCTGGGACCTTCATCACACAGGTGCCTTTAAGCCATTTCCTATTCACAGATAAAGGAAAAGGCAGGAGCTACCTGGGAAAGGAGCAGTCTATTATGGCTTGCCAAATGTCCATCTTCTGAGCTGTGGGTCTGAAAGTAGAGAGAGGAAAAGGGAAACTAGTTGCTACGAGAAATCACAGAACAGCAGAGCACAAAACCTGTAAATTAAGCTGTGTGTCTTTCCCCGCTCCCTTTCTCTTTAGTTTCTCACGAGGTGCATTTGTCATTTGTGTGGATTAGCCACAGCCTTATCTAATCACAAAATTCCTATTTTCCTCAGTGGGTTGCCAAATGCATCTCCCAAAGACCGTCATATGCTAGATTGAAATAAACACCTAGTCAAAACCAACTCACAAACTGTTTACCTTATCACTTTCCCAATATTTTTTCAACATATACATACTTACAACATAATCTGGACCTCACTCAGCACGCACACATATGCACTTATAATCTTCATCCCAAGACCTATGCCCAGTAATGTGATGTCTGCATGATTCTTCTGGGACAACCTGTGGGGGAACCCCCAAATAAACTTCAGGAAAATGATGATCACTCCTCATTTCTTCATTAGTGTTCAGACTAAGACATTTTCCCCATACCATCTGCAGTGGCAAAAGTGCTTCAGCACTTACTAATCTAAAGGCCCATTACCCAAATGTATTAGTAACACACACACACACACACCATTAAGACAAGTTTCCTGATTCCTGTCCTTTTGGACTTTTTCAAACTAAATTTTAATGCCGTCATTCTAAAGTCGTGGAATATGAATCTTGTCTCATTTTTTTTCACTTTCATTTTACTTACTGTATTGTCAGAGAGCCCACACTCCAGGTGTTGAGTAAGTATGAAGACACAGCCATGATGACAACCTGGGAGGGGATGAAAGCTTTAAGGAGCTTAGATTTAAGGCTCAACACACTCAGAACCATAACTTTTAATAGAAGAGAGTAAGTGCTGCAAAAGTATTGGTGGGCAGTAAAATCAATACAGTGGTTTAAAGCAGGGCTATGACTTAAAATACCTGTTTTCAACTAACTTTGTAAGTAAGTGGCGTCTATTGTAGATAACTTCCTTACCACAAACAGTTTTGAAAAGCAGGCATCACTGAAACCTTTCTTTGTCTTTAGAGGAAGAGAAAATGTGTGTTAAGTGGAATGAAACCAATAAAGATTCACGAACCCTTTAAAAATATAACACTATACTTGCTAACTTGAACTTTATTTTCTTCTTTTTATTGACTATCTTAATAAAACAAAGCCAAGAGGTTAACTTTAGTAGCTAGGATCTGGTAATTTTATAAACATTACAAATATGAATATATTAAACCTTTTCTTAAAATTTAGTTTGAGACTGTTTAGTAATTGCCTGTATACATCCTTACTGTTGCTACTAGTATGCCTGTGTGCTACATACTTGTGTTAGTCCATTTCTTTGTGTGACAAAACACTCAGGAAAAACAACTTATCATTTTAAAATTATGTGGCTGTGTGTAGGTGTGCGCATGTGACTGTAGGTACCTGAGGAGACCTGAGCTAGCTGTCCCTGAGCTAGAAATCCCAAATCCCCAGCAGCTAGAGTTACAAACAGTTGTAAGCTGCCTGACATGGTGCTAGCAATTGAACCAGGGGCCTCCGTGGGAGCAGCTCAAACTGTTAACTGCTAAGCTATCTCTCCAGCCACAAGAAAAGTAACTTAGAAGAAGGAAAGATCCATTCTGGCTCAGAGTTTCAGAGGTCTCAGTCAATGATTGCTTGGCCTCACTACTGAGCAATCAGCCTCACTACTGGCCTGATGTTAGCCAGATTATCATGAAGAGGAGCATATGACGGTGCAAAGTGGCTCACATCACAGCAGACAGAGAGAGGGAGAGAGGGAGAGAGGGAGGGAGAGAATGAGTCAGGGCTGAGCTAGACCCTTCAGAATCATACATCCAGTCATTTACTTCCTCTGCTATTTGAGAAAACTCATCTCCTATTTGATCATTCAGCTATGAATTTATCAATGGATTTAACCCACCTACTAATCCACTGATGAAGTTAACATCTTCATAATCCATTTGCCTCTAACACAAGCCTTTAACACATGAGCCTTGTTTATTTGGGGGGGATTGCATTTTACATACACATCATTTAAGCCTCTTAACAATACTCTGAAGCAAGCACCATTAATAATCCCATTTTACAGGCAGGAAACTGAGGTTCTGAAATGTAGGGTGATTTTTGCCTTCTCTACTAAGCAGCATAGTTTGAATTTGAATCCAGCCAGTGGTCCAGCACAAAATAATAAACTCACTTAAAGCTTTAGGAGGATATGACCATTGTACCTAGGACAGCCGATCCATATGCTTTTTCCTGGGGGAGGACTGTTTCTCTCACTGTCAGTATGCATTGGTGGCCTGTAGTTCTTTGTGTAGCATTGAGGCCTTCTGGGCTTTCCTCTTTCCTGTCCACTTTAGCAGGTCTTACTGTCCTTTCTCAGCTCATATTTAGGCAGTTATGTTGGTGAGATTTCATGGGTTTAGCTTCTGACATTTCTAGAAGACACAGCCTTGCAGTAAACTCCCTGATCCTCTAGCTCTTATAATCTTCCTGCAAGAACGTGATTGGATTATGAAGATATTAACTCCAACAATGGATTAGTAGGTGGATTAAGCCCATTAATGAATTCAAGACTAAATGAGCAAATAGGAGATGAGTTTCGTTAAATAGCAGAGGAAGCAGATGACCAGATTAATGATCCTGAAGGGTCTTAGGTACAAACATACGTACAAGGAGCATTATACAAACTGAGCAGCTTATATGTTTAGAAATATATGTGCGTATACATATTTGTATGTAACAACAATGCCAAAAGAGGTCATGAGTTTGAAGAAAAGTAAGGGGTATCCTGAAAGTGTTCTGAGGGAGGAAAGAGAGGGAGGAAATGATGTACTTCTATTATAATCTCAAAAAGGAAGAAACATGAAAAACTTGAGGAGGGTTTTGGCAAATTTTTTTTCTCAAAATTGTGTATTTCTTCATTGTAAAATCTGTGGATGCTGTCATGTCACAATGTCAAAAGGCTGGACATGCTTTAATGTTATGTTCAAGGTCATAGAAAATGTCTTCTGAACTGATGCACTAAATATGTAGTGAGCCTTTCTCTATTCTATCTGCCAGCTCCCAAATAACCACACAGAGACTTCTTATTAATTTGAAAGTTTGGCTGATAGCTTAAGCTTGTTTTAGCTAGTTCTTATAACTTAAATTAACCCACTTCTATTAATTTACATGATGTCATGTGGCTTGTGGCTTGGTACCTCATCTCCTACATGATCTGGTTCTTCTGCCTCTTCCAGTGATCCTCTTTTCTTCTTCTCATTGCCTGGAAATCCTGTCTAGCTATTGGCCATTCAGCTCTTTGTTAAACCAATCAGAGTGACATATCTTTACACAGTGTAATAAAATATTTCAAAATATTTCCCCCTTTTTGTCTAAATAAAAAGAAAAGGTTTTAGTTCTAACACAATAAAACTGTAAACAATAAGGACAATTATCAGGTAAGAATTACATTTACAGTGTTCAGTCCATTTATATTTGGCATATTGGAGAAAACACTCCATTATTTATTTTATCTTGATGAGTCCAAAGCTCTGTACCTAATTTATTTTCTATCATAACTAAGGAAAACAGCAACTACAACTACCTAGTCTTCAACTCCATCAAAGATCCCAAAGGATATACTGTTATCTGAGTAAACAAGAAGTTCAGAGCAAACAACTTCCAAACCTGTAGAAACAACAGACATCTGGCTGCCTGGACAGTCACTCAAGGTTCCTCTGCAGTGTCAGGGCATCCATCTTTGAACTACAGACCCAGAATATCTGACAGACTTTTTGTGAAGCAGGAATTTTGAAGGACTGTCCTGCTTTATTTTGGAAAAGTTCAGTGGTCATTTTTCTGTGTGTTCTGCAGAATGCCTGGCAGACTTCTCTATGAAGCAGGAATTTTGAAAGACTGTCCTACCTTATCTTGGCAAATTTCAACAGTCTTTTTCCTTTGTGTCTTGCTTATCTAGTTTGTACAGCATACTGTCAGCAGTCAAGACAAGAGCAGTTTCTTGCCCAAATGGCTAGTTTTGCCCATTGAAAGCAAACTCCACAGGGAGGTTCTCTGATGCCCATCATCTCCTCTGAAGTAAATCGGTGCTGCCAGGAGTAGACGTGTCTCATTGTCATGGAAAGCCTCAGGTTATTAAACATCTTAAATGCCATATTCTACAGGTCTTTGAAGTGTTTGAAGACCCTTATCTATTTAAAATGTCTCTGTTTGACCTTGAAAATATACCTAACACAACTATAAGTTTGATTGTTATAGATGACTAACTACTAACCTGTATTTTTTTTATTATCCTAAATAGCTTTCAAGGACTAGAACTTTATATTTCATTTTTAAATGAGCTGCATAGGTGCAATATCTTAAACAAGATATTGAAATATATATACAGTATAACAAAAATAACATTATATTTGTATCAATAAACAAAAATCCATACCAATGTAAAATACTTCAGACTAGTGGTTGTTCCAAGGTAGACGCAACAATCTACCCTTTTATCCCATCATTTTTATATTATATCCCCCTTTTTCTTTTCAAAAAGGGATCCCTGAATCTAATCTCCTTTGTTCAGTTTTTTCCTCAGACCACGACCAATAGCATTTTGTAACCAACCCCCCTAAACAATGACAAATATCCATAATCCAACAAATGACCAAAAACCACCTACCTCATCTCTTGGGAATGTGGGCATTATGTTCTCTAGACTACTTCCTGTTATCTGGGGATGCTGACATCTTTAAAGGACCCTGAAATAATTAGGATAATGGTCACATCCCGAGGGAGCTAGCTGTTGTCCGGTCTTGGTGTGATGAGATACTACAAAGCTTAACCTAAGTTCTGGCTGGAGTAGTCTGTGAGGTTGGGCCATCTTAGCCAGCAGTCTTGAAGCTTTTCTGAATCCAAAACTTTGAGGGAACTTCAACAGAGGCACTCTGAAAGGCTGGATCATCTGCTTTCATTGGTGGCTGGTCCCCTTGCTCTGAAAACACATAAACTTTCAAAGGTAATATACATATCTGCACTAACACAAGTATTGACTGTGCATTGTACATAAGCCAACCATATATGTCACCTATTTTGTAGGTTTTCTAGGTTTATTTCTTTATGCCTGTAGCCAGGATTTTCAGGGACTCTCCCCCTATCAAACCTGATCTTCTTTAATCTTGAAAAAATCCATAGCCTTACAATCTCTGTAGAAACAAAAGCATAACCTCTTCTCCAATGCAACATAATTTTTACTTCCATTTTGAGGTTAAGACATTTTAAAAATATATATATTGATTTTAATTTAGCAGTTTCCACAATCCATTGTCTCTCAGCAGCTATTGTTTGTTCATCAGTAATCAAAAAATTAAAAGACAACACAATAACATACAAGATCCAGACTGCCTGTGTATTTCCCAACTCTGTGACCTACTCTTTTTTTTTATTACTTTATTCTTTCTATAAAAACTTTACTCTGTTATTTTTGAATTACTTATTTCTTATTTCATTAAGCCTATACACATTGTTAAACACACTGTAACCTCTTTAAAGTTTTTTTCCCATCTGAACCTGCTTTACTGCATATCTGTAACCTATTCTGTCTGCATGAGGAAATTTTTAAACCATTGCACAGCTTAGCTCTTGGCATGCTGGTGGCCCAAGCTCACAGGCAGTGGCTGGGAGGTGCATCTCTGTGAGAGACTGTGGGAGTAGGAAGCTGCATGTGCCTCCATTTTGTGTGTTTAGAATATTTTTTTGAGACAGAGTATCTTTGTGTATCCTTGGCTGTCCTGGTACTTGCTCTGTAGACCAGGGTGGCCTCAAACTCACAGAGATCCACCTGCCTCTGTCTCCTGAGTACTGGGATTAAAGGTGTGCATATGTGTCTGGATGTTGGGTGCCATATGTAGTTGGACTTTTCTTTGGGCTACCAAAGACTCACAAAAAATAACACAGAGACTTCTTATTAATTATGAAAAATTGGCTGATAGCTTAGGCTTGTTTAACTGTGTCTTAAAACTTAAATTAACCCATTTCTATTAACTTACATGCTGCCATGTGGCTCGTGGCTTGTTACCACATCTCTTCCATGACCTGCTTCCTCTGAATCTCCTGGCAGCTCCGCCCTTCTTCCCAGAATCGTCTGTTTCTAGCTCTTTATTAAAACCATCAGAGTGACATATCTTTACACAGTGTAATCAAATATTTTGCAACAATGCATGACTTCAATTGTCATTTCACCCTTTGCTCCAGCAATTCTAGCTGATCTCTGACCCTTCCTTGCTCATTCTCATGTCTTGGCTCCTAGTTGTTACATTTCTTACTAGAAATACTTCCTCCTGCTTTCCTTCTTTCTGCCTTTCCCTCTGCTGCCTTCCTTTCTTTCTAAATTTAACATTTCATGTTCATCTAATAGCATTTCATCCCCAAAAAAATTTGAAAGTAATTTTTTCCATTCTATTTATCATTGATCTTTCACTTAATTTGATCTTTCCCTATTACTTCATCATATGGCCTATCACCATGTGGCTGATTGATGTGATGGCTGGTAATTGTTTTATGGGGCCTAGGGCTATGTGCTCCACTAAAATATATCCCACTTGGTGGCAAATACAACAACAACAACAAATTGAATCCACAAATAAAAGAATAATTAGTAAAACATTATTTCAATGTTCCTTGATACTCTTCTAATCCTACAAATAGGTAAGTCTCTTTGTCTTTTGAGACAGCAGCCTGACCATTCACTCTATGCTATGCTGCTCTGAATTGCAATCCTCCTGCTTCAGCCTCCTGAGTGCTGTTGTGGGAGAAATGGCCTATCTATACCACCTTGACCTAGTACTACCATCAGTAAAGGAAGATATCATTGCTCAAATCTGGCTTGAACAAAAATTTAAAAGAGTTGCCATTTTTTTTTCTAGATGGTTATGGAAACCCTTAGCACATTGCATGATCTCTGGCTTTTCTCCTTCTCAGGTATATGATTTCCTTCTTGCCCCCCATTATAGTGGCCATGAGATGGGCATGAGTCAATTCACATTGTCAGAAGTAGTGAAGAGCATGTTGGAGGAGAAACTTTGATAAGCCCAGCACTATTGATCTTTTCACTCTCCTTGCTGTGGTCATTAGAAAAGAATAGAGGTAGAGGCCCTCCTCAGCCAGGGTCCTTCACTGAGAGTAACAGAGAGCAGACACCAGGCCAGCTCATGATGGCCATAGACTAAGAGGAAGAAACAAACTTGACTTAATCTTGTTGGAAGCCACTAAGGTTTATTATTGTAGTGTAGCAAATTCTCACCAGATTGGTAACATTGCCTACTAATGTCAAGATAGGTTGTAACATGCAAATAAAGGAGAAGACCAAAAACAGAGGAAATGGCAAAACTAAAGTCTCCATCTGATGATTAGGCATTTCATGTACTAGAGCAGTGGTTCCCAACCTTCCTAATGTTGCAACCCTTCAATACAGTTACTCATGTTGTGCTGGACCCCCTCCCCATCATAAAATTATTTTTGTTGCTACTTTAGAACTGTAATTTTTGCTACTGTTATGAATCATAATGTAAATATCTTTGTTTTCCAATGGTCTTAGTTGACCTCTGTAAAAGGTTTGTTCAACCTCCAAAGGAGTCATGGCCCACAGGTTGAGAACTGCCGTGCTAGAGTGTTAAGTGGAAAACAAAGCTTAATAGACCTTCCAATCATTCTGTTGCTAAGTTGTTCAACTTTTTCACCTCCTTCTGTAGCATCCTTTGGTTTTTCTAATTCTATGCAGTATTTTGCAATTTTAAACCTATTAAGCAGACTTCACTAAAATCTGAACCATCAAAAATTTAGTGATAGATTTTTCAACTGATAGGTTGATATCAGATTTAATATGAGACTCATGTCATTGAAGGTACAGTTGCAAAATTATATGCATATTTTGGCCTTAATTTTTCAGTTGATATATCCAGGAATCCACATAAAAAATCATAGATTTGACTTTACTAATCTATTTAAGGGTTATCTTTACCTAGCTATGGTGTGTGTGTGTGTGAGAGAGAGAGAGACAGACAGACAGACAGACAGAGACAGAGGGAGAGACTCTTTTCTTATGTTTATTTAAAAGAACATATTTCTAAAGTTTCATTCATGGACTCCAGCTTACTGAGCATGCTTACTTTATTTTTACTTTCATTCTTTTTATATATCAATATGCTGACAGACACGTACCCCTATGCCTGTATCTTTAGCACATACAAGTACCGTGTAGTTATGAATAATGAAATGATTAAACAGCATAATAAAAAAATAGTATAACTGTTTTTTTTTTCAATTTCTCACTCTTGAGGACTCTGCAATATTTCCTGCTCCATATTAAGTTTGAGAGCTTCTGAGAAGTATTCTTAGAATTCCAGTCTTTGGAAAGAATAATGATTCAATTAGAATTTTTTAATCACGATGATTACTTTATGATAATGATCTTACATGGCTAAGACGCCGCACTTATATTGCACTTACATGTAGCATTTCATTTTAACAAATTCCAAGAACCATCCATGACTTTATTGTTGTACCTGATTTTTACAAGTTCTTTATCCAAGAACCTCTTCATTCTGAGCTGAAACGGGGAAACTCTTTCAGAGTAGAGTGATACCAGTGTAATCTGGAAAACATGACAAAATGAGAAATAGCAGGACAAGATGGAAGCAAAGCAGAAACCCTCATTTAGAGTCTTAAGCAATATGCCTTTGAATCAGCTCAGAAGCCAGCCTTTCGGAGATCCCTTGTAATTCCCGTGAAGCTTCACTAGAGAAATTGAAACATATATGACACTAAGATACTAATTCTTCCCACTGTGGGAGGGAACAAAGGCAATATCACTGTCAGCATTGCAAACGTTTTGCTAGCTAAAAGAAATTTGGGCCAGCCAAATTTCTGACAGCCTCATTCATTCATATGATAAGCTGTAAGTAGGAATAACATTTAAAATTGTTTTCTTATAACTGTAGAAAACAAATTCGAAAAAAGATGACTTCAGGGCTAGTGAGATGGCTTATCAGGAAGAAGCCCTTGGTGCCAAACCTGGCCACCCAAATTGAATCCCTGGAGCCCACACGGCAGAAGACAGCTGACTTCTGCAAGTTGTCTGTTAGTCTCCACATACACGCTGTGGCATCCCCTCCACCTGAAAATAAGTAAATGAAAAAAGAAATCTGAAACAGATGACTTATTTTACAACTTGAATTATGATATTCAATTGATCAGTGCTCCTTTCAACTAATATTTACTGAGCTCTGACTATGGAACCCTGGACACTGCATGGAAGAATGCAGGCTAGGAAAAACTATAGGAGTAGCATATCCAGCACTAGCACTCTCAAGAAAGCCTCGTGTGAGAAGTATCAAATCCAGCCTTAAAACAATGATGAGGTTTGGGTATTGGAAACTATGGATGTGGTGGGTACAAGGGCCAATGAACTATAGCACTTTTAACACGCCATTGCCTGGCAGAGTGCCTGCCACGTAGTGGATAGTTTGTTCCTTTATGGTAGAGAGAAAGAAAAATGAGAAAGCACAGACTAGTTATCTGTGAATTTCTCAGTAACGCAGGACAGTTATTATCTGGTGAGAAAGGAAAGGGTTAGTAGTGAATTACATGTGTGAACAGAGAAGGATGGTGAAGCACCTGCTAAGGGAAGTGTGCTAGGGAATAAATGGGAGATCAATATCTGGATTGCCAAGCATCCACAAGAACCCAGCAGCCGCGGGATAGATTAGCTTTGTAGTAGGCTGGGGTCTATGCACGATGGGATGAATTTCTCCATGAATACAGTTGCAACAGAATTCACTGTGGCATAGGAGAAGCATCAAAGAAACACAGTAAGTAAGCCGTAGGGTGTTACTGAAGGTAGGGTTGTTTTGGAGTGAGGAGGGACGAAATACATAAAGAGCAGAGCCCCACACTTTGCTAGAAGCAAACAACTTGGTGTTAAATGATACTTACCTCGTATTATTAACCTGTAAGAAACTATTCCTATTCCAAACTATTCATTTCCAGACTATATTCCCATGCAACTTGAAATGGATGTGGCATTAGTATATCCATTTTAGAATTCCTTTATTTGTATCAGGATGTCTTTGGGTATGTCCTCTTGTGATAAACTCCTCTACATGTCATGACATCATAAAAACTTCATTTCAATATATTGTAAAATTAATGATGAGGTAGTGGCATTTGCTTTTCTGTTGTCAGATTTTTGGAAACCTCATGCCATGTGTCCTGTAATTCCCTTTTAAAAATAAATGTTACCTGTGGCAGGAATCTTAAAAGGTCTTATTAATGAAATCAAACCCAAGGCCAGTTATTGTGGTGAATGCTGGAAGATCAGAGACACAGAACAAGCCACAGCTATCTCACCTTGCTAGTTCCTCAGGTGATCCTGTTTCCTCAGGCTGGAAGATTCTGAGTCCTCCTCCACATGAATCTCAGCTGAACTGTGTTGCTCCAAAGCCTGAACACTAAACCAGCCAAATGCTTAACTAACTAAATGCTTAACTAACTACATGCTTTACTCCTTCAGTTCCTGGTCCTCAGCCCTTATATACCTTTCTCTTTCTGCCCCCACTCCCTGGGATTAAAGGTTGGGTTTCTGGGATTAAAGGCATGGGTCACCATGCTTAGCTCTTTCTAAAGTGGCCTTGAACTCAGAGATCCACCTGGCTCTGCCTCCCAAGTGCTGGGATTAAAGGTGTGTACCACCGCCCAACTTCTGTTATGGCTTACTCTTCCCATTTCCTAGCCACCATTTTTGGCTTTGTTCTAGTGGCTGTCTGTTCTCTGACCCCAGATATGTTTATTTCAGGGAACACACAATATTTCAGGGAACACAATACCCACCACAGTTACCCTTTAGGGGGCATTAAACATACAACATTAAAGATCAGTCTCTACTGACTTGGCTATTATTTTCATGTATGTTACCATCGTAGAATCAAATTTGGCTTGTCTGCATATTCATAATGTTCAGAAGAAAATATGGTAAAATGGCATACCCTATTCAAAAATGATATGATTAAATGCATCATAATATTAAAACTCATTATGTCAGTATTTAGAGCCTTTTATTTTAACCAATTCTCTGACACCTGATTTTTCCTCAATTTAAATGGATAGGTGGCTGAGTCTGGCTGTGTTCCATCTTTCTCTCTGAGGAAGTCAGGTAAGTGGGGAAAGTAAGATTGTGCAGTCCTCAGGAAAACAGCATTTGAGAGAATATGAATGCAGCAGAAACACTTCAAACATATGGTGTCTCTTTTACATTTGGATTGCTATAGTCTCTGTGTCCCCCTATGGGCTCACTGGTTCCCAGGATGGTACTAATAGGATGCTTTGAAACCTGTAAGAGGCGAGGCTTCCTAGCATGCTTCCTTACAAAGTACTTGGGGACCCTGGTCTCTCTCTTTGGCTTTGTGTTTGGTGGCCATGTGCTCTCTCAAGCGCACATCCTTAATCTTCATGCTGTAATAGGGCCAAAGGACATGGTTTTTTGTTTTTGTTTTTGGTTTTTTTTGTCAGAATTTCAAGTGTGCTGGATCCACATAGTTGAGTCTCTAAAAACTGAACAAAATGAGCCTCTTTTTCATGGCTCACCTTCCAGGTATTGGGTTAGAATGATGAAACACAACTGATACAGGAACTCTAAAATTCCCAGAACAGGATTGAACTCCCCCCCATACACACACACACACACACACACACACACACACTCCAAGCACTCAAATACAGAGGAGATTCTGTGCATCCCTGAGGTGGACATAGCTGACATGTTCACAGTTGAATCTACATAGTCTGCCATCATCAGACACATAATGAATGTAGGAGGGACCCTAGGAGGCCCAAGAGAGTCAGCTACCATTCTGAGCAACATTTTCCTAGGCAGTGCATAGAAAGGGTCAGGCATTGAACAAAACATCTGCAATTTAACAACCGTCTTATTAATAGCTCATGTTATTAAACACCAAAGAACTTTTGGAACTACTCACATTAAAAAAATTTAGAAAATTGCATTCAAATTATAGGTAATTTACATATGAAATCACTTGCAGTTAATGTGTTGCTTAATAGGCACACATTTGTTCATGTAAATTTTAATATTTTCTTTCTCTATGGTTTAACAAATTCACCTTTTAGAGAAAATCAGCACAAAAACATGCTATTCCCTTTTCCTTTATTTACTTGTTACTTATTTTTAAGAAGGTGATGCTTTTGCTTGGATATAAGGAGGTAAAACCAGCTTAAGGGATTTTTATTTTCACCTTGGAAACAGTTCATGATAATGACAAAGCAGATGCTTTAGTTTATCAAATTCGTGGAGATTTTCCAAGTGTTTTAGAAACTGATTTGTATTAACAATAAGTCAATGAGATAAAATTGTCTGAAAAGTGAGCTTTCCATGTGAGAATTCAAAGGATGAATTGTTATCTTTCAGTTATTGATAATAACAATAATTTACCTTACCATTTCAGCATATGTTATAATATTTCCTTCACATTGTTTAGATTAATTTGAAAATTATGCAGCGAACATTAAATTAATGACTTTTTTCTATTTCTTTCATTATTGAAGCAATTACTAGTCATTATAAAAAATTAAATAAAGAGACCCATATAGGAAAAGATCACTCTAAAGCAACCATAGTCAGTACTTCAATGAAGTTCCTTTTGCTCTTTTCCCTATGAGCTATTCCTGGGTAGAAGTGAACAGTCTATAAATAGTTCACTATCCACTCTTTTCCCCACTGTAATAGGCACTTTCTCTTTGCCTCTAAAAATACTTCTACAGCTATGTAAGACATTTCTAGTTTTCAAACACTCATAAATAGAATGATACTTTGCATCTTTTAATGCTAAAAACTCTCCCAACCCCCATACTGGGTTTCATTCTACAGCTAAGCTTCACGCTCAGATCTCTCATGCTCCGTCACTATTCAGATTCATATTCTCTCTCTCTTTCTCTGTCCCAATATCTCTCTCTCTCCTTTGAGGTTCTGGGAATCACATTCAGGGCCTTGCGTCAAGGCCTCTTAGGAATGAATTCTAAGATTATGTTTACCAAATCCTAGAAACAACCATGGAACCCAAGGGGAGTTTTCTTCAGTTTATCCTATTGCTTTTGAGAATAATACTATTTTCACCTTTCTTAAAAATGTATCAAAAATTTCCTTCCATCTCTCTTCCATGTTAAAGACAGACACCATATAATCATAGTTTACTTCCTTTTCATTATGTTTTTTAGTGAAGAAATAAAAGATCTATTTTTTTTTATCTTGGTATGAATAGATATTTAAAGAATATCATTTTTTAGTATTTTTCAAGTTAAATATTTCCCTTAAAAGCTCACCATATTTTCCTATCATTTTCATAACTTTTTTAACTATCTTGCATCATGTATGGCATAATAAAACATAATACTCTATGGCACACACTATCAAGACCCTTTTCTTTTCTTTTCTTCCTCTTTTTTTTTTGACAAAGTCTAACTATGTTCCCCTCAGTGGCCTAGAACTCACTCTGTAGACCTGTCTGGCTTTGAATTTATAGAGATCTGCCTACCTCTGCCTCTCAAGTGCTGGGATTAAAAGTGTGCATCACCATACATGGTTAGATAGCATTGTTTTATTATTTTTCTACTAGAAGTTCAAATAGTAAAACTGAATGTTCAACATTAAAACTCTAGATGAAAATGGCCAATAAGAATGACAGCAACCAACTTTACTGAGCATCATTTATATTTCTAGGACACTGCGCTAAACCATTGGATAGCAATAACTCAGTATACTACTGAGGAGAGAGATGAAATGGACTTCCTTAACGAACTAGAAAAAGTGTGAAAGTGAGCTTCACATAGCTTAGCTTTCTCTTAAAGAGACTTGGAATATTAAGAAAACTTCAGCTAGCTGGGCGATGGTGGCACACACCTTTAATCCCAGCACTCGGGAGGCAGAGCCAGGTGGATCTCTTTGAGTTTGAGGCCATCCTGGGCTACAGAGTGAGTTCCAGGAAAGGTGCAAAGCTACACATTAGAAACCCTGTCTTGAAAACCCCCTCCCTGAGGAAAAAAAAAAAAAGAAAACTTTAGCTAATTCACCAGGAGATATACCAAAAGGCACTCTGATCTTCAGGGTGTTGTGAAATCTATTGCTAGATACCATTTAAGATGGAAGAGGAAACCAACTGGAAGACAGAAGCAGAGCATCAATGGTGCTTTCCCTTGCTCCCTAAATAAGAGATGTCAGCAAATAAGAGATCTAAAGGTGGGGATCTGAATAAGGATCAAAGCAACAGTCAAATAACTTAAGTAGAATGAGCAAAACAGGCATGTAATGACTTGAGAAGACAAGAGTACTAAAAGGATCCAAAATAAGCAACCCAAAATAAACATCTCCTTTAAAACTGAACAAAACACATCTCACTGAATCTTTATAATATCTCTATGAGGCAGGCCCCATTGTTCCATCCAAACTAACCATATAAGAAGCTAAGAAATTTCCCAAGGTTTCATGTGAAGTTATTTCAAAAGCAGGGATTCTAATTCTAAAATCCTTAAATACTACCCATTGCTTCTTTGAAGACTTTCAAACACAAAATACTTAGAAACGAAGCACACTAAGAACAGAGTTGAATGCTAAATACATCGTGTTTACTTATATTCTGTCTTATTTCTGTGTCTTATATGAAAACAACAAATAATAAGGTATTTGGTACCCAGGCAAGGCCTGCCTATCCACATGAGGTTTCCTTTGTCTATGGTCTTTGAGATAACTCAAAGGGTTGCGAGTGTTGGATGACGAGAGAGAAGTATACCATGGGAGGTATCAGGTCACAGCAACAAAGCCAAAGGACAGGAGAACTGAAAGGACCCCAAGGAATTTGGTCAGCCTGGACTTGCAGCTATAACTTGAGATAATGTATGCATAGGAGGGTGCTTGAAGATCAGTTTGGAATGGCAATATTGCGAAGGAAGTGTGGACTATATCTCTGGTGAAGAAGACTCACCTTCTAGACCATAGGGTGATTGGAAGATGAATGAATTGTGGAGAGCTGGGGATGTTGCAGGCCCAGGGCCTAAGTACAAATCATCTTGGGATATATTCTGTCCCCCTAATAGCCATTTACTACCAACCTCTGCCTGTGACCTAACATCTCTATGACGATTAAGCAAAGCATTTTCAATATACCAACAGGCCGGCAGCTTTTATTGACCAAAAGGCAAAGAATGCAGTCAGATAGTGTGTGAGGTCTACAGCAGATTTCCCTCTTTCCTGTCACTTGGTGCTTTTACCAATGTATTTGCAATGTGTCCTGATTTATGGATTTCTTTGTTCTGGTGCTATAAAATTGATGAAATGGTTGCCTCATTGAGACACAGAATTTGGGGTAACCTGAGTCTGTGTCCCTGGGACATGGTCACTCATATTTGGCTCCAGAATAAGCTATTTCTTGTCCCCTTTGAGGAGAGAGTTACGGTTTTCACATCAACAACGGTTAGGTCGACACTGCAGGTTTGGAGGCCATTGAGGATATGTCCTTTCCTCATAATCTGCTTTGGCTCTTACATCCCATTTCCCTGGTAACACTGGGAAATGGCTGCCCCTCCTAGAATCCACAAAAGGGAGCCCTAATTCCCTTGTGACAATGTTAACAAACATGTTGGAGGCTGCATGTCTGAGTTAAGCTGAGGAAGCAAAGACATTGAGGGCACTACCGGAATGAGGACGCTAATGTATCTTCATTTACAGAGGATGGTTGACACCCAGGAAGTCATATAAGGGCTTTAGCAGTGCACTAGCAAATCAATTTTTAATTGTCATTTCATCAGAAGCTTTTCTCAAATTCCTCCTTTAAAACATGGATTTATTTTCATGCCATGAAAAGGATGTGCATAAAATGTGAAAATTAAACTGTATATATTTAAATAATCTGCAGGTTCAAATATGCAAAAGTAAATCAAAGATAACCTACACATTTGGAGAAAAATCAACTTGTGCACTCTTAATTCCTCAGTCAGATCCTCAGTGCAAGTGTTCTGCCCCACAGACAAACACCAGTGGGAGCAGCAGGAACTAGGGAGGCAAGCAGAGTAGTGGATAAACGATAAATTAGCCTGTATTTTAGGCTACATTTTTTAAAAAGGATAAGAAAATGTGTCTAGACAGAGTAAAGATAACTCCTATGATCAATGTTGTGTTATATGAAGATACATGGCAACTGGAACCCATCCACCACAGCAGGGCTTTTTTTTTTTTTTCCTGCAGGTATAACATGATTGCCATCTTGGAGTAAAGAATAGCTTGGCTAGGTAACCATGGCAACTAATGGAGTAGAACAATACAAAGGTAGCTAGGTATATGTGTATGGTAGTAATGGAGCTACTGATGTCACCTAGTAAATAGGGGAGGGGGAAACAGGATCTCATCTGGGAGTTCAGCTATTACTTTATTTGGTCCTCTTGCAACTACAAGTGATCTTGGAAGATGCAGGAGTACATAGGAAGTGAAGAGTTAACAGAGATGGGGACTTTATGACGCAGCTTCCATGAGGTCATTATCTATGACAGAGTGGGAACTTATGATAATGCAGCTGTATTGGTTTCGCACACAACTCTGTAATTAACCCCTCACTTATGTCCTGTAACTGAGCCCAATAAGTTCACTGATTCTCTAAGTGGGTCTTTGTTAGTCCTTTGTTGGTGTCCTATCAGGAATGAACAAGTCTTTGCTCACATTACCCCAGGAAAAGTTAACACAACTTCATCTTGAGTTAGCAGTAGTTCATACCAGAAACCAGTTAGAATGAGATCTGAGAGGAAAAGGAAGAGAAGCACCAGACCTGGGGTGGAACTTACTTCCTGGATATAGTAAAGGCGCTAATGCTATGACCACATCTGGGCACGGGCAAAGCACCACACTGGGGATGTTGTCTCCATACATGAACCTACTCACACAGCCTAGTGCTTCCTGTGTGTGTCCATGATATGACATAAAGACTTTGCCAATAGCTTCAGAAGAGTGAGGTAAAGGAAAGAGGGAAGACATTTTTGCTACAGAATAACAATACTTCTCCACACAGTCATATATATTGAAGAGATATTGTATAGGCAGGTTAGGCTTCAATAGCTGCTCTAGTTTAGACTTTAAATGTCTCCCAAAGCCCATAAGTTAAAGGCTTGTTCCTCAGAGCAGTACTGGATTGGTTACTTCCTCTTGCTATGATAAAATACTATGATCAAAAGCAACTTAGAGCAGGCATGCTAGAGCACACCTTCCTTTTCACCCAGTCCTTGGGAGGCAGAGGCAGGTAGAGCTCTGTGGGTTTGATGCCAGCCTGGTCTGTATACCAAGTTCCAGTCTAGCCAGGGCTACACAGTGAGACTATTTTTTTTGAAAAAGCAAATTCTCAAAATAAGTAAATAAATAAATGTTTTTAAATTAGATTTTAAAAGTAACTTAGAGAAGAAAGGAGCTTACAGCTCCAGAGACTTAGTCAGTCGGGACAGGGAAGGTGAGGGGCTTGAGGCTGGCTGGACAGTAAGAAAGCAGAGATCACATTCTATCTGCACACAGGAAGTGGAGAGAGAGAGGAAGAAGAAGAAATAGGGCCAGGCTCTACATCTCAAAGCCTACCCCCAACAATACACTTCCCTCAGCAAGTTCCACAACCTTCCCTAACAGCGTCACCAGTGGGGGGTCAGGCACTCACACACGTGGACCTGTGGGGTGCATTTTGCACAGAAACCATTAAATGTAGCATTGAAGAGGATAGAGCTTCCAAGAGGTAAGGACAGCCAGAGGTGCTCAGGTCACTGAGGATATAACCTTGAAGGTGACAATGGACCTCCAGCTACTCCCTCCTTTTCTTTTGTTTCCAGACTATGAGATGAACTGTATGGCTCTGCCACACACCCTGACCATGACATGCTGCTGCCTTGCTGCAAGCCCAAAGCAATGTGGTCAACTGATCATGGACAGAAAGCTCTACAACTGTGGGCCACAATAAACCTTTACTGTGTCTAAGTTAATTGTCTAAGGTGTTTATAATGGTACCTGAAAGAGGACTGACCATTTTCTGGCCTAGCAGCTCCTGCTTGTTTTACCTGGTTCTAGATATATTTCCTCAGGACACACAGATACATATTTAACCTAATTTAAAATGCTTCTTCAGAGCGGTGACTCAGTGGTTACGAGCACTTGCTGTTCTTGCAGAGGACCAGGTTTAGTTCTCAGCACCCACATGGCAGCTCAATATCCACCCGTAGTTCCAGGGGATCCTCCATTTTCTTCTGGTCTCCAAGGGAACCAGGCACACATGCGGTGCACATACACACAGGCAAAACACTCAGACACAGAAAGTAAGAATAAAAATAAATAAATCTTTAAAATACTGTTTTATTTATCTAACTTAGAAATATTATTAATCCCATAAAACAACCTCATCAGGTTCGACTTCAACTCATAACTGTTGCCACTGAGGATTTGTAATTATTATTCCAGTTGCTAATGTATTTCACTCTTCTAACAGAAAATTATTCAATTTTAACCCTAATGATGATTAGTCACACATATCTTAAAGCTAATCAAGAGGGAAAAGAAGTTATCGATTTATTGGTGATTTTATGCAAGTATTTTAAGCATTACGTGCTGAATGACATAATAATGATAATTTAGAAGTAATAAACACAAACCTTATTGAATGCTATTGTATGCCACAATCCTCTTCAAGTATTTTCCATATACTAAAGCATCCACTCCTTTTAGCAACCATGTAAGACAGGACTGCTGTTATTCTCATTATACAGATTATAAAGGAGCAAGAACAGAGATCACTCACTCACTCAAAAATCACACTATTGCTAACTAGTGACATAAACCAGGAAAACCAATGGAGCAGAATCAAAAGACCAAGGTATTAACTGTTATAACTCAGTATCCACTGAGGGGTCCAGGACAGCCTGGTACCAAACTCTGCGTTCAGTCCCCTAATATAAAACAGCATAGTAACCCACACAAATCTCTTGTACTTGAAATTATCTCCAGGTTAACTATAATGCCTCATGCACTGTAAATTCTAGTCACATAGTTGCTACCTGGTATTGTTGAAGAAAAATGACAAGAGGGAAATATAAATATGTTCAGCACAGGTGAGGCTGGTTTTCCTGAATACTTTTGGTCTGTGTTGACTGAAGCCAGTGACTTGGAACCACAAACTTGAGTGCCAGCTGTACTCACAGGAGAATGACCCTGGAGCAACAGACTTTACAAAGATGGTTAGTATATTCATTCCCTAAACGTGCTGCAAGAAATTACCAAAATTGGTGGCTTTGAATACTTAACCTCTCATAGTTCTAAATTCTAAATTCTAGATAAAGTTTGCAGAAATAAATATGTGTTTTTATTCTATATTCAGGCTCATGAACATTCTATCTATGGCTTCCAAAGGAGAAACTTCTAATACGATAGTTCCAGAATTCCATATACCTCAAAGTCCTGCTTTGGATTCACTGCAATTTGTTAGGAAACAATGAAGTCTAAGAGAGAATCATGGAGGAAATTTTAGCAGTGTTACCTGGATATGGTGAATACCACTCTTCATACATTACAGAGACCAAGTTCAGTAATATGCATCCACCTAACTGTAAAAGGCACTGGGATTAAACTATTTATATTGGTTTATATTGGCAGAAATCCATGTGTTTAAAGGCTGACATGATGTAACCCACCTTCAAACAATGGAAGATTCAGCTAAATCTAAAAAGAGAAACCTGTGAATTCCCATAATTCTTTGTGTGTGTGTGGGTGGGTGGTCGTGGTGATAAGGGAGTTGAGTTCTGATTGTGATATCTTCACAATCAGAAATGATTTCATATTCAAAAAATTAGATCAACAGCACATGAGATAAATGCATTTGATAAAGTGTAAGAATTTGTGCAGGCTAAGTAAGGCAAATATAGTGAATAAGGCTTTTCAATGAATACTTGAAATATTTTCAAAGAAATAAAGGAGAAAATCAACCAACAAGCCAAGACAGAAGGCGATTAAACAACAACAAAAAAGTAATTACAAAGTAACCAGTCATCTAGCTTATAAATGAAGAGTGTGTTCGGAATTCTAAAAAAGAAACTCAGTAAAAACAAAACACAGATGAAGAAGGAGTTAAGCTGGAGAAGGAACTGAAGAAAGCTCTTGGTGCCTGGGTATCAACATATGGAAAAACATAGGTGAAGTCAAGAATGGTGGTACACGCCCACAATCCCAGAAGGAGGTAGTCAGAGGCAGGCGGGTCTCTAATTGGAAGGCAGCTTGGGCTACATGTGAATTTCTAGGTCAGTCTCAGTTACATAGCAGCAAAAACTTCATCTCAGCAAAAACTTGGTCTCTTCTATGATGGAGGGCTTGTCTAGCCTACTCAAGGCCCCACGTTCCATCTCTAGCATCTTGGAAATGAGAGATAAAAAGAAGAGAAAGAGAGATTCACAGACATTTAGGGTACTTTTTTTGGTTTTTTGAGACAGGGTTTCACTCTTGGATATCCTGGAACTCACTCTGTAGACCAGGGTGGCCTCCAACACACAGAAATCTGTCTGTTGGTATTAAAGGCATGTGCCAGTACCACCTGGCTTTAGGGTCCATTTTAAAAGGAGAAAATTATAGAGAAACTGGTGAGTAGGCATATCCTGAGAATAATTAACAATTTCACAGATGTTAAAAGAATATATGTCTTCACATTTTGCAGGTTTATCTAGGAGCTGGGGGGGGGGAACGGCTTGGTCAGTAAAGTGGTTTCCTGTTGAGCATGGTAAGTTTAGATCCTCAACACCCTCCTCAAAAGCCAGGCACGACAACACACGCTTTTATCCCCAGAGTTAGGGGGCAAGGGAAGCTGGGTGGATTCTTGACGCTCCATGGCCAGCTGAATTGGTGGATGCCAGGTTCAGGGAAAGACTCTATCTCAAAACAACAAGGTGGAAGTTAGCTGGAGTTACCCCAGTGGTAGAGTGCGGGCTAGCACACACAAAGCCTGGGGTCAGTACACTCTGCTGCCAAAACACACAAAACACAAAGAGCCAATAGTAAAGTGGGCAGCAATTTAAGAAGCCAGCTGGCTGGGTGGGGCGGCCCACACCTTTAATCCTAGCACTCCAGAGAAGAGGCAGGTGGATCTCTGTGAAGCCATCTTGATCTACATAGTGAGTTCCAGGACAGTCACTGCCAGGGCTGCAAAGGGAGACCCTAATTAAAAAAGATCTCTGACATCAACCTATGGCCTCCACATGCAGACACACATGTGCAAGCACACCTGTAGGCATACAATTACACATGTGCACACACACAAACATATACACACATATGCACGAAGTTTGTCAGATTCTGAGCTGCTGAATTACTGAAAGCAATCTATAGCTTCAAGGCACTCCTCCTCCAAATACAAATGTGGTAGAAAAAACAACCCTGAAATTCATATATTTGTACACACGCAAACATGCACACACACACACACACACACACACACACACACACACACACACACATACACACAGCCAAAGCTGTAGGAAAAGGTCAATGCTGGAAATATCATATTAACTGATTTCAAATAAACTACAGAGCCATAGTAACAAAAATATCATGATTCTGGCACACAAAAAAAAGGACATAAGGTCTAATGGAATAGAACAGAATATTCAGAAACAAACCCACACAGTGACAGCCATCTAACTCTTAACAAAGGTTTCCAACTTCCAAATTATGCCGGAAAAAGACAACCACTGCAACAACGGTGCTGGGGACACCAGATACCCCCATCAGAAGACTGAAATTAGATTCCTATTGATAGCCTTCTAGAAGAATCTGTTCAAAATATATCACAATCTACCAAGAGATCTTCGATCTGGAAATTACTAGAGGAAATCTTAAGAAAAATAATTTGAGATACAGGCATAGACAACAACTTTCCAAATGAATTATAGTGTCTCAGGAAGAGACAAGAATTGAAAAACAGTGCATCATATTAAAAATCTCCACAGCATAGAAAATAATCAACGAAGAGACAGTCAAAATCATGGGGGAAAGGGCCAGTGAGATGGCTTGTGGGTGAAGAGGGTTGCTGCTAATCCTGATGACCTGTTTTTAATCTTCACAACTCACATGATAGACTAAAGAACTGACTCTGGTAGATTGTCCCCTTACCTCCGCATCAATGTTGTGGCATATGTACAGCCCATACACATACGAATAAATAGATCAGTATTTTTTAAAAAATGGAGGGAATCTTCCCCGGATACTAGTGTGGCAGGGGATTAATATCATAATAACTCTCTGGAGAACAAACCATATCCAAACCACCACAAACTAGAAACACAGGATCCCACCAAATAATAAAGAAATGTATTTCTAAGTTGATCCCTATATTTTCAAGAGTCTGCTGTTTCCAAGCTCTATATCACAAAAGAAGAATGTAAATAAAATATATACACTGATCAGAGTTTGAAGGGATGTATTGCGGCTAGAACCTGTGGGGCCAAGTATTCAAGGAAAAGGACTTCTGTGGAGAAAGCCAACAACAGACATTTGCAGAGAGGTCCTCCTGAGTCTAGTGTGCAAAAAGAAACTAAAGAGTGGGAAAGAAGAGGCAAGGACATTCCCAGAGCTCACCCAGGGGTGAGTGTTCTCATTAAAAAGACTGGAAAGATGTCTTCTGTGTTTTTTATCTTAGCTACTCTGACAGGTGTAAGGTGGTATCTCAGAGTCGTTTTGATTTGCATTTCCCGGATAATTAGGGATGTTGAGCAATTCCTTAAATGTCTTTCAGCCATTTGAACTTCCTCTGTTGAGAATTCTCTGTTTAGTTCTATAGCCCATTTCTTAATTGGACTGTTGGGCATTTTGATGTCTAATTTCTTGAGTTCTTTATATATTCTGGATGTCAGCCCTCTGTCAGATGTGGGGTTGGTGAAGACTTTTTCCCATTCTGTAGGCTGTTGCTTTGTCTTGTTGACCATGACCTTTGCTCTACAAAAGCTTCTCAATTTCAACAGGTCCCATTGATTGATTGTTTCTCTCAATGTCTGTGCTACTGGTGTTATATTTAGAAAGTGATTTCCAGTGCCAGTGCGTTCAAGACTACTTCCTACTTTCTCTTCTGTCAGGTTCAGAGTAACTGGATTTATGTTGAGGTCTTTGATCCACTTGGACTTAAGTTTTGTGCACGGTGACAGATATGGATCTATTTGCAGCCTTCTACACATTGACATAACATGAGTTATGCCATGATAAATGAAGACCACATGAGAACAGGAATAAGCAGAGTGCTGGAGAGGTCCCCAGAAATCCACAATGATACATCCTCGGTAGACTGCTGGCAAAGGTTGAGAGAAAGCCTGATCTGACCTAGTCTGGTGATCAGATGGCCAAACACCCTAACAGTCATCTTGGAACTCTCATCCAATAACTGATGGAAGTGGCTGCAGAGATCCTCAGCCAGGCCCCAGGTGGAGCTCCAGGAGTCCAATTGTCGAGAAAGAGGAGGGACTGTAAGAGTGTGAATTGTTGAGACCAAGATTGGAGAGGCACAGGGACAAATAGCCAAACGAATGGAAGCACATGAATTATGAACCAAAGGCTGTGGAGCCCCCAGCTGGATCAGGCCCTCTGGATAAGTGAGACAATTGAATAGCTTGAACTGTTTGGGAGGCACCCAGGCAGTGGGATCCGGACCTGTCCTTAGTGCATGAGCTGGCTGTTTGAAAACTTGGGCTTACACAGGGACACTTTGCTCAGCCTGGAAGGAGGGGACTGGACCTGCCTATACTGAATCCACCATGTTTAAATGAATCCCCAGGGGAGTCTTGGCCCTGGAGGAGATGGGAATGGACGGGAGGGGCTGAGGGAAAGGTGGGGACAGGGGCGGGAGGGGAGAGGACAGAAGAACCCATGGCTGATGTACAAAATTAAAATACAAATATAATAAATTTTTTAAAAAGACTGGAAAGATGTCCTAATATTGCTTAGATTATCCAGAGAGCACCTTAGTTGGTAGGTAAAATTAACCTTGTCTTGAAGACATACTGAGCATCCCATAACAGAGTCAGCAAATCTCCAAAGCAACAAACTCATTTACACATCAGAATAAAACCAAGCCAGACGGTGACAGATCTCCGAATTCAAGGCAAGCCTGGTCTGCAGAGTGAGTTCCAGGACAGCCAGGGCTAAAAAGAATATAACCATCTATAAAGAAATGCACCAAATTTAGGAACCAAATTAGTAAAATGTATAATGTTTGAGAATAAAAAACAAATCAAGAAAATAGAGCTTCTAACCATGAGTAGTAAAATCATTCCACAGAAACAGACCCAGAAGAGATCATATGACTAATTGAAGGAAATAATGAAAATTAATAAAATAAGTGTGTTCTATGTGCCCAAGAAAATGAGAGGAGGCATGAACAGAATAAGACAATGAAGGTATAGGAGAGAAATTTCTAGAGAAATACAGTATTAGAAATGCAAAGTACAGTGGGAGGCTGGAGAGGTTGCTTAAAGGTTAAGAGCACTGGCTGCTCTCCTGGAAGACCATGAGTTCGATTCCCAGAACCTACCTGATCTATCTTTAATTCTAGTCCAAGGAATCTTCTTCTGGCCTCAGCAGGCACGTTCTAAGGGCATGCTGCACAGACATAAGGCAAAACACCTCTACACATAAAAATAAAACAAGAATGTGCTGGATGGAATTTAGAGCAGGCTCAAATGTTCTGAAGAAAGTATCAGTGAACTTGAAGCAATAGAAACTATCAAAACCAAAGCTCCAATCAGGGAAAACCACAGAAAAAACAAAATTCATCAAAGATAATATCAAGTGACCTACCACACATGTAATTGGAGTTCAAAGAGATGAGTTCACAAGCCAGATGATTAAAAAAAAAATACGAAGAAATAAAAATTTAACTTTCCCAAACTGATAAAAATGACAAACCCAGATCCAGGAAGCCCAAAGACTCCAAAGCAGAATAAAAAATAAATAAAATTAAGTGTCTTAGTCTGCTTTGTGGTGCTATAAGAGAATGCCTTAAACTAACTTATCAAGAGCAGATTTACTTTTCTAATCCAAAAGGCTAAAAAGTCTCATGCCTGGGGCTCTGTCTGACCACAGCCTCGTGCGCTGCTGCCCTGTGATGGAATATGACAGGGAAGGAGAGTGTGGAAGAGAGTGTGGGGATGGTGCACCCAGTGCACTGTGCAAACACGGAAGGAGAGAGACAACACTTACAGGTTCCAAAGACTTCAATAAATCACCATGTAAGCTGGTCACTGATCAATCAGGGTCATGGGACAAGGACTCTGCAGCCTTGTTTCTCCTGGCAGCACAAAAATCACAAGGTTTTGTTGCCAAGTTACAGTTACAATTTTCACCAGAGTCGAAGATTAAGGTCTTTCCCTTTTTTTTTTTTTTTTGGCAGCCAATTAAATTCTTTATTTATTCTTTGACAATTCCATGCATTTATAAGATGTATTTTGGTCATGTTCACCTTCATTACCCTTTCTTATCCTTCTCCAACCCCCACTAAACTTTTTTTCTTCCCAACAAGTCTTCCTTCTATGTTCTTTTTCTCTCTCTCTCTCTTTATATTACCTGCTGGGTTTCAGTAAGGCTGCTGACATGAGCATGGGTGCTAGGGAGGTTGTTTATTGGAGCCTGGGCAGCTCACCAATGGCTATTGCAGAAAATGATGCTCTGTCTCTAAGTAACTAATCACTGCCAATAACCTCCTCCTGTGGAGAAGTAGGTCCTCATCAATCTTGTGCAGCTCGTCTATAGGTAACCACAGGTGCTATGAGCTCCTGAGTGCAACAGCCACATTATGTCCAGAAGACATAACATGAAACATCCAGAGTATTTCACAACATACCTCCTCACCATCCTTCGGCTTTTCTATTCTTTCTGCCCCTACTTCCAACACGTTCCCTGAGCTTTAGAAGGTAGGACGCAGATTTTCACTTAGGACTGTGCCTCCAACCATCCCTTATTCTCTGGCTTTTGACTCATTATGAATCTCTGCATTAGCAGATGCCCACCGCAAAAAAGAAACTTCTCTGACTGAGGCTGAGAGCAGCACTAATCGATGGGTATAAATATAAATAGTTGAAGACAGTTTGACAGCAAAACAGTAATAGAGTCCTTCCTTGGCTCTCTGCTATGACTATCAAGCCATGACTTCTAACCAGGTTTATAGTTCCACACAAGAAACCTCCTGTGGATTGTGGGTTCCATGGCCAAGCGACACAAAATGTAAGCTTTCCAGTCCAAACAATCAGATTTGTTTTTTCATTCTATTGTTGGGAATAGCCATCATGTTTTCGAGAACTAAAGGACTAAGAGATTTTCCATATTGTTTAAGGAGGAAGTTGGTCAGCCATTGGAAAGTTGTCATTTACCCTAGGGTTTAGGAACCTGAACTTTGTTTCACTCTACAGGTAAAATGGAGTCTGAAGTCAAAATGGTAGTACCCAGGGCAAGATGTTTTTGCCGTTCTCTTCAGACAAGAGGACAAGGCAGCCGAATACATCCCCTGTCAGAAGTCCCCTGTCAATGATTAACTCACTTCTATAACAATGGCATTAGCGTTTTTTGTTTTCGTTTGGTAGGCTTTTGCTTTTTTGAGAGGGTTTCTCGGTGGAACAGCTCTGGCTGTCCAGGAACTGGCTCTTTAGACAAGATTGGCCTTGAACTCAGAGATCTTCCTGCCTCTCCCTCCCAGTGTTGGGATTAAAGGTGTGCACTGCCACCACCTGTAACAAAAAAGCATTAATCCATCCATTAGGGCACAAATCAAACTCATCTCTTCAAAATCCCACCTCTTAACAATGTTACATTCTAACAAGTGAACTTGAGGAGAAATTCAAACCATAGCACATGCCATGGCATAGCACAATAGATCTGATGAAAATGAGTGCAAAAGAGAAAAATCGTTAAAGCAGCCATCGTTGAGAAACCTGCATATATACAGCTCAAAGGCAGTGGAGGTGAGTCACTGAAGCATGAACTAGAAGAGTACAGCAAGTTTCTTTGTCCAGCAACTACACACACACACACACACACACACACACACACACACACACACACAAATGAAAAGCAAGATACTCTTACAGAAAAGCAACGACTAAGAAAGTGGTAGCTAGTATATGAGCAGTAGAAGAAAGGTCAGAGGTCAGACACTCTGAGTACAGCAGGGATGTAGATGGAAACGGACACAATGGACAAGCAGCCACAGGAAAGATGGACATATGGCTCACAGGAACACACTTCTTGCCTGAGACAGTGGTGCAAATGTTCAATCCCAGCACTTGGGAAGCGGAGGCAGGAGGATCAGGAGTTCAAGAACATCCCTGTCTACAAAACAAGTTTGAAGTCAGACTGAACGACATTGAGAGCCTGTCCCTGAAACAGACAAAAATGGTTTTATATTTCACCTGTTTTAAACAGATAATTTTATGATATAAGACTAAAGCTAAAGTAATACTTAGTTGTCTTAGATTTTCTTATTCTCTGTATTGTATCCATATTTAAAAATGACTAAAATAAAAAAAAAACTGTTGATAGTTTTATTTGAATTATATTAAATTTACATATCAATATGGGGGAAATGTCATGCTTATATTTAGATCATAGCTAAGAATGTGATCATTGATAATTCAACTTTATCTTTCTCATGGTTTTGTGGTTTTTTTAATATGGATTCTGAAGATGAATTAGAAATGAAGACCCCAATGACCTCTGAAATTAAAAATGGATGCCAGGAGGTGGTGGTGCACGCCTTTAATCCCAGCACGTGGGAGGCAGAGGCAGGTGGATCTCTGTGAGTTTGAGGCCAGCCTGGGCTACCAAGTGAGTTCCAAGACAGGCTCCAAAAACTACATAGAGAAACCCTGTCTCGAAAAAAACAAAACAAAAAAAATGAGAAAAGTGATGTTGGATTAGTAAAACTTAATTCACATGATTTTTTCAAAGAACAACATTTATATATAAAGTAAGCGTTCATTGAAGTAAATGAGGCAAACAAAAGCAATAATTAAATGAAAGAATAAAGTCTTCAAAGTGCTTCCTTTCTTAGAATTTGAGGACTTTTAGTCGGTTTATCTTCTCCTACAATTGGCAATTCAAATACTGATTTTTTTAAAATCAATTATTAAGGAAAGGGGCATTAAAAAATAGTAAATAGGGATTGGAGAGGTGGCTCAGAGGTTAAGAGCACTGGCTATTCTTCCAGAGGTCCTGAGTTCAATTCCCAGCAACCACATGGTGGCTCACAACCATCTGTAATGAGATCTGGCGCCCTCTTCTGGTCTGCAGGGACATCTGCAGGCAGACTACTATATACATAATAAATAAATGCATAAATAAACAGTAAATATAATTATAAAACTGTATAGTTCTCCCTTCACTTCTTCTGGGTCTAGCTTCAAGTATTTTGAAGCTAGGATGCTAATGTACAAATATTTAATATTGTTTACTCTTCTTGGTGAATTGTCTCTTTAACTTCACACAATATTCTTCTTACCCCTACACTATCTGATGTTAAAGAACTATGCTATTTTTAGTTTTCTTGGTGTTTGTACAGTATGTCTTTTCCATCCTTCTATTATTTTTTTGTCTCTCTCTCTCTCTAGATAGTTAGTATATGAAAGAATTCAGGAATTGAACCTCCAGGTCCCATACAATCTGAGCACAGACTCCACCACTGAGCTATACCCCGCCATGTATAAAGTAGCCTTCATTCAGTTGTATATAGTTAAAATTTAATTTAAAATATTGTATTTTTATTAACATGCATTAACATTAATCAACATGTACATATTAGTGAAGTCCAGTGTAATATTTCAATACATGCATATATCAAGACAACTTCAAATTCAAGTCCCCTTTACTATCTCTCTCCATCCTTCCCAGCCATTACCAGTCACTATTCCATATAGTCTGACTTTGTAAACTTCAACACACGAGAACATGAAGTAAGCCAGACGCTGGTGGTGCACGCCTTTAATCCCAGCACTCGGGAGGCAGAGCCAGGCAGATCTCTATGAGTCTGAGGCCAGCCTGGGCTACCAAGTGAGTCTCAGGGATGGCACAAAGCTACATAGAGAAACCCTGTCTCAAAAAAAAAAAATTTTTTTTTAAAGGGGGTTGGGGATTTAGCTCAGTGGTAGAGCATTTGCCTAGCAAGCGCAAGGCCCTGGGTTTGGTCCTCAGCTCTAGCAAAAAACAAAAAACAAAAAAACAAAAAATCAAAAAGAGAACGTGAGTACATACTTTCAGTTCGGAATGATGAATAATATCCCATATATATATATATATATATATATATATATATATATATATATATATCAAGCTTCATTATTCACATATCCATTGACGAGTACCACAATCAACATGGGTTCACAGGTATCTCTTTGTTATATTGATTTCATTTCCTTTGAATCTATGCCCTAAGTGGGATAGCTGGATTATATATACAGTAGATCTATTTTTAGGTTGTTTTTTTTTTTTTTTTTAAGGAACTTCCATAACAGCTTTTACTAAATTATATTATATCTTCAGTGTATAGCAGCTCCTTTTTCTTCACATCTTTTCAGCATTTATCAGTTTAAAATTTTTGATAACAGGTATTCTAACTGGGGTAAAATGATATGGCAAAGCAGCCTTTTTTGTTTTGTTTTACAAGAGAAGATTTCGTTTCAGAGAAGATTTTATTATGTTGGCTAGCCTCAAACTCAGAGCACAAACGATCCTTCCACCTCAGCCAAGGTGGGGACTTCAGGCATGCACCATCAGCATCACTGGAGGCTTGATGTCTATTCCCCCATGACTAATGATACTGAGAACTTTTCATAAATTCATTGGCCATTTGCATTTACTCTTTACAGGCATATCTACTCAAATATGTGGCCATGTTTAATTTTAATTTTTGTTTTTATTTTTTGTTGTTGTTTGTTTGTTTTGAGACAGGCTTTCTCTGTGTAGCCTTGGCTGTCCTGGAACTCACTCTGTAGACCTGGTTGGCCTCGAACTCAGAGATCCGCCTGCCTCTGCCTCCTGAGATTTGGCTATGTTTTAATTGGTTTCTTTGATTTTTTTTTTTTCTTAAGTGTTTTCCGTTCCTTTTTTTTTTTTTTTTTTTTAACTTTGGACATTCATTGTTTTCAGATGACTGGGTGGCAAATGATTTCCCCTTCTCTCCACGCTGTTGTGGTTTCCTCTGTCGGACAGAACCTTTAGCTTCGGATACCATTTCTCTATTTTTTGTTTGCGCTTTCGGCACATGTAAAAAATTATTGCCTGTACCAATGTTTTGAAGTGTTTCCATGATGTTTTCTTTGAGTAGACTTACACTTAAGGCCTTACATTTAGGTCTTTGATCTATTTTGAGTTGACTTTTGTGTAAGATGAAAGATACAGATCAAATTTCAGTCCTCTGCATGTGGATATACATGTCCCAGAACCATTTGTTGACTAGGCTGTCCTTTCTCTGCTGTATGTTTTGGGTACCTTTGTCAAGAATTAGTTGGCTATGGATGTGTCAGGTTGTGTCTGGGCTCTCTATTCTGTTCCATTGGTATAGATGTCTGATTTTATGTTAGTACCAGATTGTTCTGTCTGTTATGGATCTGTGGTCTATCTTGAAATCAATTATTTTGATGTCTCCAGCTTTGTTCTTGTTATTCACTATTGCTTTGTTTATTTGGGGTCCTTATATGCCTATATAAACTTTAAGATTGTTTTCTTCTAGTTCTGGTATTTTTCATGGGGTTAGCATTGAATGTAAAGACAGCACTGAACAGTGTTACAGTGACAATAAAACCCATTAAGAAAAACTTCTGATCAAGAGAAGAGGATCTCTGGTCTGAAATGAAGACCTAGCACAACAGTTGGCCCGTTCAATCAGTTTGGCAAGGGGCCACCCACACCTAGGAAGGTGAGTTGACCATAAGTCATGCTGAAGAAATAGAGTGACTAGTCCATTCATGAGACACTGTACTTTTCCTTCCCAGAAATTGCACCCCAAGTACAGTAGTTCAGGGGGCCGTAGCCATTCGTTCCTAAGCCTGCTGCTTTTCTGAATTATTCAGATAAGCATAACTTCTTTTCTTCTCTCTCTTTTATGAGCATGCTTTCTTTAACACTGTGGGCTTCCCCCAACATCCAGGCCTTCTTTCCTCCAAAGCCTCCATCCCTGCCATGTGGCTGCTTGTCTACCTTGTCTCACCTCCATGCCAGCTTAAACAGCATGACCCTTTTCTCCTCCAGGCAGCTTCTGAGGTTTTGAACTTGCCAGCCCTGGAAGATTTCCTTTAAAACCCTAATGACGTTATTATTGTTGAGCTTCTGCTTGACTCCATTCTCAAATTCTTTTGTTAATGAGACTAAGAACCCAAAGCAGGGAACCCCGATTTTTTTGTATCATCTTGTAGCCATGAAGGGACTCCAATAGTGGCATTAATATGGCAATTTTAGCAGCTGTTAGTATTTTCCCCCAAGAAGGTCTTTCTATTTTAGTGTACATCTTCTTCAATTTCTTAGATGATTAGTGATTTTCTTCTTGTTTTGCAGATGTCTCTCATATCCTTGGTAAATTTATTTCTTTTTAATTTTTGTCTGTGGCTATTGTGAATGAGATTTTTTTTCTCAACATACTCATTATAGGTGTATAAAAATCCTGCTGACTTTTGAAAGCTGCCTTTAGTATTCTGCAACTTCCTTTAATTACTTTATCAGTTCCCTTTCATAGCTAATTTGTTCAGTTTCTTTAATCATAAAAGAACACTGAATTTTATTTTTTTCTGTATCTATTGAAATGTTCATATGATTTTTGTCTTTTATTCTGCTAATGTGGTGTATTATACTGTCAATGTAAAAAAAAAAAAAAAAAGACCACAGTTCTCATCTTACAGGGAATAAGAGTTTATTCTGAGTGGCCATGGCTTGGGGACACAGATTCAGGTTACCCCAAATTCCATGTTCTAATGTGAAAGTAGTTTCACAGGGATTTTATAGAGAGAGAAAAAAAATCATAAATCAAGGCAACTTTAAAATACATTGGTGGGTGAAGGTATAACGAGATTGGGGAGCTTTCCTATAGGCCCAAGATACTACCCAATGATGGTCTTAGCTTTTGGACTGACAGAAGCTAGAGTTCTGCTAAGTTAATAATTTCTACGAGGGTTTTTTACTTATTGTCACGAGGTGTTCAGATACAGAGTGGAACAAGGAATGGCTGTTCGAGAAGGCTATAGCTAGCCCAGTATAAAGGAATTAGCCTCTGAACCTACAAAATTCCACTCTCTCCACAGCACTGAAATTCCAATCAGCTCATCAGTCTCTGCAGACATAGAGACTCCTTCTGGGAGTCTTTTGTTCACAGCCAGACACAGCTTCCTTTTAGGAATTTTCATTCACAATATTTATTGAATTGTATATGGATGTGTTCTAGTGTGCTTTTCTAAAGCAGTACCATTAAAGAGAAGCCACTTACTAAGCAATGGAAAAGGTATATTGGGGGAAAAAAACATGCCATCAGGGCAAGATCCCACCAAATCAAAAGTTTCAGTTTGTGAAAGCAGTGAGTCTAAGAGGTTTTCTGCTCCTAAACAGCATATATAATTTGCTACAGACATGACCCAAGGGGGTAAGGATCCACCCTAAGTTGGCAATCAAACCTGGCTGTGCCATCCACATGGTAATGGTTTGGGAAGCATGGAAGTTGTATGAGTGGGGTGGGTGGGTTGTTCCTCCATGGTTTCAGAGAGCTCCTGAAGCTAGGGAATGTTCCCACAAGAAGGCATTGAGAGCCCACTGTGTGAGACTGTGAAGGGAAAGCCTGGGTTGTAGTGGAGACCCCCCAGATGCTGGAGATACCACAACTGTGAAACGGGGAAGCTATGCATGCAGGGAGTTGAACCAGGCCAAAAGAGAGACGTATGTTGCAGATGTTAAAAACACTTTTATTTGTTCTTTTCCCTTTGGAAATTAGTTTTTTTTTCTGTTTGTTTGTTTGTTTGTTCCTATCAGAGTTTGCCAGCCCATCAGGGACTCACATTTCATGAACTTGAACCATTCCCGTTGCACCAATTAGCCAATAGTGTCAGCTTGTGACATTCAGCACTCATCAATGGGATCAGATGCAGTCACGGGTAAAGTACAGAAGCCATCTTGACCTAATGCACTCTTGCCAGCCCAGTTTGGATCTTGGTGAACCCTTTTTACAGAAAAAAAAAAAAAATGCTTGGTTGGGCTACTTTGGTTTTGTTTATATGTCCCTGAGAATGACACTGAGATTAATCCTTGTTTGTAACACAGCCAGCAAGAAAGGCTGGAGAAGCAGAGTCATCTGCATCCTCTCAAACTGGAGCCCAAGATAGAGGACGTGGAGCTACAGGAGCTACAGGCTTTGTTATCTACTCTGCTAGGTTCCAGTCTTTATTTGGTCCAGTATTTCCTTGCTGTATCTCCAATCCTTCCTTTTGGAATGGGAACATATATTTTAATAAGAATGGTGATGAAAATGTCTTAGTTAGGGTTTCTATTGCTGTGGCAAACACTGTGACCAAAAGGCAAGTTGGGGGAAAGGTTCCCCCACATCACAGTGGACAGGAACTCAACAGGGCAGGAACCTGGAAGCTGGAGCTAATGCAGAGGACATGGAGGGGTGCTGCTTACTGACCTGTTCCTCATGGCTTGCTCCTCATGGCTTGCTCAGCCTGCTTTCTTCTTATAGAACCCAGGGCCACCAGCCCAGGGATGGTACCACCCACAATCACTAACTAAGAAAATGTCATACAGGCCTGCCTACAGCCTGATCTTATGGAAGCATTTTCTTAATGAAGGTTCCCTCCTTTTAGATAACTCCAGTGTGTGTGTAGCTGAATTAAGACTGGCCAGCATGAGCTAGAGAGAGGCTACCTACATCTATTCAGTAAGGAAAAATTGAGCACTTTGAGTTTTCTGTCCCCAAAGAAAATAAACAGCAACACAAATCTTTAAAGAAACTGTAGAATAGCATTCTTTCTACCTGTTACAGTTTCCCCCCAAGAGATTTAACTTCTTTTCCCCCTCATTATACAAGTCCATTTTCAGCAAATGAGTTGCGCTCAGTGAGCATGTGTAGTAGTTCTACTTTTGTTGATGGATTTGCTTTCCATGGGTTCAGTTACTTATGGCAAATCATGATCTAAATATACAAACACTAGCTTCAGAAATAGGCATGTCCCAACTAAAAATTTCAGGTCATGCTGAGCAATGTGATGAAGTTTATATAATCCAGCTCTACACATTTATTGTATCTGACGCATGAATGATCCTTTTGTCCCATGTATCCATGTATCCATGACATACATGCTATTTGTCCATTATTTCGGCTACCTCAGTTATCAGAGCTGCCACGGTGTCTCAGTGTTTATGTTCAGCTTACCAGTCACCCCAAAGCATAAGAGTAATGACCCTGGCAATCTGGATATGCCAAACAAAAACTGTGACATTCTTCCTCTAAGTAAAAAGATGAAAGTTCTTAGTAAGGGAAGAATAAAGTCTATATGTGCTGAGGTTGCTAAGTTCTATGCTAACAATTAAATGTACTATAAATAGGGTTTGTTTGGTACTGTTCACTCTTTCAGGCATCCACTGGAAGTCTTGGAATATAGCTGCCTCAGATAAGAGGGACGACTGTACTGAGCAGCTACTCTATACCAGAAACTGTACAACAACATGAAATAGTTCAGTAGTGAGAGAAACCTGACACGTGTCTTTCTAAGGAATCTGGACCTGACCAGCAGGTGATGTAGAGCCAGAGGCAATGAATATCTTATTTAATTTTCTGCATTAGGAAAAGAAAGTTGTATTATCATGTATTTTTTAGAAACATGATACCTTGAGCATTTTTTCTGGGTAATGGATTATGATGGAGTCATGCTTTTATAGCTCATTATAAAAGGCATTTTTGTTGCTAAAGGAGCTAGCCTAGATTTCACTTCTAATTTCTATCCTCTCAATTGCTTCTTGGCATAAGCTTGCAGGACAGTACCCTGCTGCTAATGCCAACATCAACACTTTGAAGCATTTCTGCTGAGCAGCCAATTTTTCAGAGCCCACTTCATAAACTGTAATTAGTTTTCTATAAAGGGCAAATTATTCCCTTTCTAAATTTCAGTATTTATTATGCGTTTGCTATACATTCGTATCTATACATTTCCTCTGCAGTTAGCTCAAGGGAATCCACATCTTTTTGTCCTATAGAGCTTTCAACTTAAAATGGAAGCTGTTATTATCAAAGAAGAAAAGTGTCTGAAATGAGCTCAGTGGGCAGTGGGAAGCAATACAAGATGTCAAGACAGATGGCATAATGCATAGAGGAGTTAAATTCTAAGAATTATCTAAGCACGCAATAATAAAACACAAGTGCAGGTCTGGATTTTGAATAACAGAATTATTAGATAATTGATAGATAAATCAAATAACCATTAGTTATCCTTATATTGGGGGTGCAAGAAATCAAGCAAGGAGCTGGGTGTGGTGGTGACACCTTTAAACCTACCACTTGGGAAGCAGAGGCAGGTGATCTCTGAGTCTGAGGTCAGCCTGGGCTACACAGAGAGTTCCAGGACAGCCAGGCCTACACAGAGAAACTCTGTTTCAGAAAAACCAAAACAACAGAAGAACAACAAAAAGAAATCAAATAAGACTTGGTATTTGGGCAGAGAGAGAGGGGAAAAGGGAGAGAGAGAAGAGAGAGAGAGAGAGAGAGAGAGAGAGAGAGAGAATGCAACTGTTCTTGTAGAGAGGGCTGGAGGTTGAATCCCAGCACCAAAGCTGAGCAGTTCACATCCTATGCTTCTGGCATCCTTGGTCACTTGTGCATGCGTGCGCGCGCGCATACACACACACACACACACACACACACACACACACAAATTAAAAATTGTGAAATTAAAAGCTTGGATTTCAAAATCAGTCACGACAAACAAAAGAATGAGCAGCACCTTCATCATTCCCCAATATGTAGTAAAAAGTCCTTTACTGCCTAAAAAAAATCTCAAGTTCATTACTTGGCACAGAACAAGGACTCTTAGATTCCCATTACAATTATCCCCTACTAACAAGAGAATCACAGACAAAAATGTGCTAACATCGCAACGAATTGTGAGTTTCTATTAGCTATAAGGACGATTAATTTGAATGAGAAGTTTGCTTGGTTTGGGTTTGAATCTTGTGAAGGCTCTATGGCCAAACCTACGTGTGCTACAAGCTTTACATCTCACTGCTAGCAAGGAAGCAGGCAAGCTTTCTCACGATTCTGTTAAATCTGATGATCACAGAAGTCTTTGGAAATAACTGAGCAAGGGGCTCCTTACAGACAGGTCAAAGGAGTCCTTTCATTTTTATAAACTATCCTTATCCCAGTGTCCTTTGGTTCCTTATTTCTTTTTCATTCAGCCTGTTCTCAAACTATAGAATATACACTAAGCCCATACCTTTCCTGTATGGTAAATGCACTGAACTAACAGGATAGGGACTTTAACATTTTTTTAAGGGTTTCTTTGTGAAACAACACTGGCTGTCCTGGATCTCTATCTGTAGACCAGGCTGTCCTTGAACTCAGAGACCTGCCTGCCTCTGCCTCCAGAATGCTGGGATTAAAGGCATGGGCCAGCATCGCCAGCAAGTTTTAACTCTTTTATCCTTTATCTCTTAAGCTTGCTTTAAAATTTTAATAGAACTCTACATTATACAATTATAACTCTTTCGGTTATAATAAAGCTAATACCCAACAAGTGTCAATTTAGTTTTTTACATCAATTTGAAAGAGTGGCTACATGAAATTAGTTGGTTCATATTTCTATTGGATTTATAGTAAAAAAAATTTAGGATTGAGTGCCCAGTTACTACACTGAAAAACTGGTGCGTATTAGAAACTTGACATGAACAATTTTGCAGATGGAGTCATCACTGTCCTTTCCCGGTAGGAAAATGAGGCATAACGCAGCCCTTTCATTTTTCTTACATTCTTCGTGTCAAATAACCTTGTAGAGATGAAAATGGTCTATCCGGTTACGATCATCCTGGGTGAATTTTCCAGTATTTGGAAACACGGGAGCCCAATTCCATCGCGGACCCACAATCTTATCCCAAGACAACTCCACGCCGCCATGTTAACATTTTAAATTCTAACAGCGGGACTCAAATTCTAACCCTTAACAGTAAGGCTCTGCCAGCATTCACAGGGAGCATCTAAGAGCCAAGGTACACTTCCATGCCAGGGCGACCCTCGGAAAACACGACCAGAGAGGCCCGCCTCGCTCTAGTCGGCACTACACGTTCCCACCGAGCACAGATATCTGGCTCTTGATTGGTCTTCATGCGTGTCTGTCACACGAAGAGGGTGGGGCCTGCCCTCAGCGCTATAGGAGACGCCGTAGTTTTACGTCATCTCGGCGCGACGAAATCCGCGAGGGAGGGGCGGGAGCCCTCTTGGCCGCGGTTGGGGGCTGCCGTGAAGGTGTCATGGCTGCTGCTGCGGAGCAGAGTTCCTCAAGCAGCAGCGAGAGGAACCTGGAGGGAAGCTCCAGCCCCCTCCTCACCCGCGAGGTGCTCTGCGAACTCTTTCGTTCCCTGCACACCCTGACTGGACAGGTAAGTGGAGGTGCGGCGGGGCGTGGGGAGCATCCCGGTCCTCTCCCCTTCGTCCTCCGGGAGGCGGGGGTCGCGGAGCCCTCTGGCGTGGTGTCTGCAGCTGAGATGCCGAGGCCGCGGCTGCCGAGACCCGGAGGAGCCCGGGGCCCAGCTGCCTGGGCCCGGGAGAGGCCAGCTGCACATTCGATGACGAAGCGTGAGTACCAGGTTCTAGAGAAAACCCGGGTCCTGGCGCCAAACCCTTGCAGAAAATCAGCTCGTAAGAGATGGTGAGGGTTAAGGAGGCTCCTGGTGCTTACGGTCCTTTTGCCTTCAGTGTATTTATTGCAGAAATTAATTGGTTAGTATGGCCTGAAACTTTTCCTAGCGCCATCTCCACTCTTTGAGGGGTGTTTTACTCTGTGTTTTCTCTTCTTCTTATTGATTGCACCTATTACTCTTCAAAACGGGGCATGGGGGATGTATAAGGATTTCTAAAATAAAACTTGTAATGTGCCTAAATTTTAGTGTAAATTGTTGCGTGAATTATGTATGGCCAATTCTCACTTCATTGCTACTGTCGTGTAGCTATTAACTAATTGTTTTTGTAGAAATGTCATAATAAAATTGGATTTTAAAAAGTAGGTTCTTTCACTTCACTAGATAAAGTCACTCGTGATATAATGAAGCTGATTTTTAATAAGGAGCAAAAGTATGTTTGCCTGTTTTAAAGAATATTTTATGTCAAACATGTTTCCTAGTTTGTCTGGTCTAGTGCATGAAATGGAAACAATACACATTGTGTCAAGAGCAGTGGTACCCTTGACAATAGGGAGTTTACCTGATTTGTGAGAATTCTTTTTAAAACCCTTAGATAGATGAAGAATTAGTCTTGTAAAATTTAATAAAATTTTAAAGCTTTAGTACATTTATTTTGACTAGCAAACTACTTGGAGTTGTACATTGTCTGGTGTTGTGAGGCAGTTAGTAATGGTCTTCTAAAAAATCAAAACTTTTAAACCTAATTGCTTAATAAGAATTTACCATTTTTTTTCAAAGTCTTGAACACTTTCCTTATTAACATTTCAGTGGTAATATCCCAGATCTTTAAATAGTTCCAAGTCAGAGAACTTTTTGGGCATTGATTTGGAACTTAATGACTTATTCACGTTCTAATGTCAACATGAGAAAAAAATTTTCTTGTCTTCTATGTTTAGAAGTTGCAAAAATAATTTACATTGATAAATGATTTGAACATCTAAAGTATTTTGCTTATTAAATTTTTCAAAATTACATACATTTATTCCAAAGGTTCACATGGAAAAAATGATTAAATCTTAACTTATGGCACCTGCCAAAAAATGTTTAGAGAAAATGAGGTTTTCCTAACATAGTAAAGGAACCTCTATACAAATGTCAGTTAAATGCTAGTTTAGTAATATCAAGTACTTTGAAATATATGATTTAAGCCATACACACTTATAAAGTTTGCCCTTGAGGAGTGTGTCCTTTTGCAACAAATTAAGATGATTTTTAAGTTGTAAATTGCAATATGCCTAAGTTCATCCTAAGTATCATTAAATTATTAGTGTTTTTAAATAGAAAGTATAAAACTGAATTGTTAAAAGGTATTTTTGCTCCAAATGCAAAATATACTAATATTAACCATTTTCTTTCCTCTCATTGGCTCATGTTATCAAGCTAAAGATTTGTTAGCTTGGGTTTTTTTAAAAGAATAATATTTCTACTGAACATACATAATTGAATAATCTATGTTAATAGCGTATTAATAGAAAATTTGAATGCCTGGTTACTGTTCCAAGAGTTATGGGTTAAAATGCATAGAATTCATATTGTTAATGAGGAATTTGCTGAATGAATAATTGGATGTATTTGGGGATCATTTTTAAATTAATTTATGACATTATGGTTTGAGATCAAGTATCTTGAGTTGCCTTTGAAGACTTACATAATTCTGATGAATTGTCATGACAATATGACCCAACCATTAAGATTTCTTTTCTACAGTTATTTTCTCCAGAGAATGTGATACTTTGCTCTGGCTTAAGGTTTGCCTGCTTTTTTCCCCAAACCATCTAAAATTTGCCTTAATCAATTGCAGATCTCTTGGAGGACTATAAACACATGCTGATGGATTACTTTCATACACATTATTGAATGCAGTAATCTTACTAATTAATGACAAATCTTAACTTAGTTATAAGCTTATCTTTGCCACGATAGCCTATGTATAATTTCATATTTCTTTATGTCTGCCAAATATGGACTTCAGATGTTTCTGTCTCAGCAGTAAGTGTCTATATCCATTATAAACTGAGTGCTTATTTTGGGAGCCGGAGATTTCTTTGGTTCCATAGACAGTGATTCATGTTTTGGTTTTTTTATTCTTACAACTTATTAGATTTATATTTGAACTCATGAAACTTGTATCTTTACTTTGTGAAAAATATGACTAATTTTCAATAAGTTATTCTTGCAAAATAAGATATAATTAACTTGCTTCCACTATGGAAGCACCATCCTTATACGATGCTATGATACATGTCCTTAGAAAAGTTTATAGGGATTCCCTCATACTCAGTCAAGTGATTATAGATGGAAGCCTCTCCCTCTATAAAGTTTTGATTGATTTTGATATTAATTTTATATCCAGGTTCTTGGTAGTTTTCTGGATATAATTTTGTTCTAATAAATCACTAGCTGATGAGAAATTTTCATGTAATGAGACTTACAGTTTTTTAGAAAATCCTTAGGAAACATCCTGGTCATCCAGTTCTGGCAATTTGTTATGCTGCTGTGGAAAAGTACTTGTTTTTCAGTTCAACAATTTCATAACTGATATTTTGTTTTTTATTTAAAGTAGTTACTGCCATCTATCCCTATGTGTGAATAATCTTGGTTATTTTTTTAAATTGGTTAAATTTGAAAACAATAAAAGTGAGAAGCCTTCGAGAGAATGACTCTTTTAGGCATGTGTTTGTGTGATGTGTAACAAAGAGAATACACTTTCTGGAACTTCTGGAAAGCAGCTGTGCTTCCTGTGTAGAATGCTTAGTTGGAATTAGTAGAGTCCGACTAGGGCAGACCTATTTTGGGACACCCTCCAAAGGTATTGTAGACACCAAAGTATCAAAAGAGGTCCGTCGTTTTACCTTCCATGGGTGGCTTCTACTCAAAGATACAAACATAGGAACAGAATTAGAATAATAAGGTGTTTTTATTCATTTTTTTTTCAAAGCTGTACCCTTTGATTTTTAAAATGGCAGCTAGGTAAAGCATTTTATTATGTCATTGAAACTTAGTAACTTTGAGCAAAATAGGCATGTATTACTCCATAGAAATCTTATTTTTGTGATAATCCCAGATATACAGCTTAATCATGTAATTTTTGTGATGTTGCTGGTTTGCTCCTTTAAAGCTTAACCTCAGAGATGATGTGGTGAAAATTACAATCGATTGGAACAGGCTCCAGAGCCTCTCTGCATCCCAGCCTGCATTGCTTCTCACTGCACTTGAACAACACGTTTTGTGTTTACAGGTAAATTCCATATTGGAAATGTTTACTGTGATAGTGAAATAGAAATTAATTACGGTTAGATAAGCTGCAGTACCTGTCAGTTCTACCTCAGCACTCTGTTAATAGTGTTATTAATGAAAGGTTACTTAAATCTATACCAAGTCTAAGTCTGCTCGTTTCACTCTGGATAGTTATGAGAAGATAGCCCAATAGGCCGATGTGGGTATGAAATTGAATAAATGCAATTCTATTCAATTCTAGGCTTTGCTGAAAATTCAATACAGTTCATCTCTGGTGGGTTATAATTAAGCAATAAGACACGGCAGGTGTGAGTCCTGCTATGCTAATGATTCCATGCCTTGGGTGAGTTTGAAGGCTCATGGAGTGCTTTCAGTGGTTCAAGAAGTGGCATTATCCCAGCATGACACATCCTGGAGTGTCTGTTGCAATTAAACAGTTTCAGCATAGTTTTTAAAAAGAAAGTCATTTCTGTGACATTAATGTTTCATCTTAGTCAGTAGCCAGTCACTGTTTCCTTTAATAATTTGGAATAATTTATCTTTGATATTGGCAGTCAATATTGAATTATTTATAATAGTATTGTTACATTTTTTAATATTTCAGTTTAAGAAATGAACAGTGTTGTGACCTTGCTGGTTGTTGTTGAGCATCTCTGCAAGCATAATTGGCGTGAGTTGCAGGTTCTCTCTAATCAAAGTGAGACGTGAAGCATCAGGGATGAGCAGAGCTGCTTCTCCCTGCCGGTCACTGTCGTGCGCTGGGGATGCTCTAAGGTCTCAGGAGTGCTCGGCATAGCAAACAGCGAGACAAACAAAATTGTATGGAAAGATGCTCGCGATACTGTTTAGGAATAATGTGTTCATTTTCAGCCCTGCATTCATTAAATAAGTTAACAGTTTGCTTAAAGGGCAGGTGATGAGCTATAGAACTCAGTTGTGGGCCATGTTGGGGTGGGGATGGCTAGGAAGACCAGAAGTAGGTGAATTTCCACTATGAAGAAGCATTTTTTTTTAAACCTACTCTAGTTAGAATGATCTGTCTTTGTAGCATGGTTTGTTTTGTTTGTTTTGTTCTTTTTTTTTCCCCCTTTCTCCTCCCATTGTTCATTTTCTTTATAAAATTTCATTTCCTGACCTAATAAGATACCTTGCTATGTCAGAAAAGGGCTGACTGTTCACTTAGTGTGACACCCATATGCTTCATCTCCATGTTCTCCCATTCACTTTGGCCAACTACTTTGAAGTGGAGAGTCTCCAGATCCTGTGATAATGCAGGGCGTTGCTGAGGGAGAGAGTACTGCTCTCCTGCTAAGGAGGGGGAATAGGAAGCCGGGGCTCTGAGTGACGTGTTAATTAAGAGGCATCCGGGCCAGAGACTAAAGGCTTTGATTTGGCACAAAATAAAAGATGAGTGACAGGATGATTTCCTCAAAGAACAATTTAAATTTCCTCAGGTTTTCTTTTTCTTTCTTCTTTTATTTTAATAATTTTATAGCAGACGAGAAGGGCAACAGTAGTAGACACGGAAAACACGTGTGTGGTCAGACCTGCATTTCCGTGTGCGCCAGCTTTCTGTGTTTAATAACTGATAAGGGTCACTTACTCAGCATCAGTTTATATAAATACATCACCAATTTAGATTCATTCGAACCTGAGCAGATGTCACTGTGTTCCTTTCAGCCTTTTTTAGCAAAACTTCAGTCTTCAATTAAAGAGAATTCAACTGCTGTAGAAGAGACAAGACAAACAGAAGTAGAGAGCGAGAGTGAAGTAAATGCTAAGCATCCCACTGGGGACCTACAAGATGAAGGGAAGCCCAAAGACTGTGATGTAGATGTGAAAAAGACACAAGTCCATTTTGATCCAGAAGTAGTTCAAATAAAGGCTGGCAAAGCAGAAGTAAGTTTGGGGTGGCGCAGGTTTAGGGGCAGGGGACATTACTTTTAAAAGTTCTGTTGTGTTTGATTGTTAAAATGTTTGTTGTTTGTAGATTGACAGACGAATATCTGCATTTATTGAAAGAAAACAAGCTGAAATCAATGAGAACAACGTCAGGGAATTTTGCAATGTTATTGATTGTAATCAAGGTAACTAGAAGTTTATTTTTATAGGACTTTAAATATTTTGACAATTGCTGTAATATTTTGTTTTAAAAATGAATAACATTAAGAACAAAATTCAGTTTTACAGGTTTTTAGTTGGTAATTAAGGCAATATGAATTGTCTTTTATTTAGCAATGGCTGTGTTATCAAGCTGATTTCCATTTTTGTTAAACAAGAATCAAGTGAAGGGAAACTATAGAGACAGATGCTTCCCGTAGGAGTGAGAAGGTGGAAGAAGTGCGTTTAGGAAGTGGAGGTGGATGCTGGATGGCTGGGTTGTACAGACTCACCATTAGGAAAGAACAAAGCAGTGTGACTTTCAGGTCTGTGAATGTTTCTGTGAGGTTAATTCAGTGACCTTAGTAAAGCATTCTTCAAGAGGAAGCAGTTTTCTTTTTACTCCTGAGTTTCATCAGGGAGCTGTCCTGGAGTTTAGGATTTTTTCCTTTTTATTGTGCTTACATTTACTGTTTTTCGTTAGTCTCCTCCTTCCCCTCTTCATTTGATGCTGCAGTGAGTTTCAGGTCTTGCAGTGTGCCTGCAGAACACCTTAGACTGTGGAGCACTGCCATAGATCATACTCAGTTATCCTTGTAAGAACCAGTGCAAATAGTTCTTAGAAAAGTGTGGAGAAAGGTTCATAACTGGACTCAACGTTTTTGTTACTGCCTTTCATATCTGTTGGCTAATGATTATAAGCATGGAATTGTCAGTTGAACCTGTAAGTGACTCATAATCACATTGATACAGGATGCTCTTAACATAGTAATGTAAGCTCACTTTGGGTTCTAAATTTCTTTTTCTACTGTTAACTTCTGTGGGTCTCTAGATTTAGCCTTTTAGAACAGGTGTGAGGGTGGCAAATCTCAGGTGCGACAGTCCAGTTGTATGCACCTCAAGAGAAAGATTTGTCGAGGGGTGAGTGCCTGTGTCACTAATGTTACTCTCCTGTTCTTCCTGCTAACTCTATTATTATAAACCATCAGGGGATAGAAATTGACAAGAATTGAAATGCTCAGCAGGATTCCTTGGCCCATTCAGTCCCTTGCTGGCTCAAAACAGTGCTAGCAAGAATTGCTGTGGAGAGTGACTAGCTCCAGGCATTCACTGTCCCCACACCACGCTGCATTTCTCTGATGGTCTGTGCATTTGGAATATAGCCCTGGAATGGATCATAGCTTTTTTTTTTTTTATAAATAACCTTAGACCAATGGAAGGATAAAAAGGATAGAGAAGTGTAGCCCCTTAGATATTTTGAGGTGTTTCCAAAGTAAAGAAAATGAGTCTGTTTAGTCTTTAAATGGGAAAGATTACGTGGGTTTGCAATTTTATTTACAGTTTGACTTATCACAGATGTGTTAAACTTAAGCTTTAAAAAATATATTTTAATGTGTTAGTATATTTTTTAAAGACCTTTCAGTTGGTCTAAGAAAACAAATTTTTTAAAAAATCAGATTTCATGGAATAACTTTAACTCATTTTACACCCACTTTTTACAAAATAATTATGGGAATTTATCAGAAAATTTACTGCCAATGTGTAGCTTTACTGTTACTTCAAGTATTAGCATATTTCTATATGTTATTGTATTATATACTATGCGTTTTTATATTAAAATTATGCTGATATTTACTAATATATATTGTTAACATATTTCTAATTTCTTTCCTTATAAATTTGAAAGAAATTATAGTTTTCACCTTGATAAAAATATTGGGAAAATATTTCCACAACCTATGTTTTTTAAAATTGTAGTTTTTAAAAAGTAGGATTGAGAAGAGTGATGCCTTTTTGATCCAGACATTTTCAATAAACATTGGAAATCAGGAACAGAGGGAAAGTGTATGCTGTACTTGAGGTTTCAATGTGCATTTGAGTCTTCAGGGCCTTTTTTATCTGAAGTTCCGAGATTTAAAAAAAGTATAAAATAGACAATCGGTCCATTTGTTAGATGTTCACTAATTTGGGAATAACAAAAATGCTTTTAGTTTTTAAAGATAATTTGGTAAATTGGAGTTAAAATATGGTGCTTTAGAATATATGAATTGTTTTCTCCAAAGGTTGGTGGCTCTTAGTAATAACTAATTTTTTAAAAAATCATCAGAAGTTATGTCACTTAATGTTAAAGATTTTTCTATATGTAAATCTGAACATTAGATAAAAATATTACATGTGATTCAATTCAGAGAGTAAAGATCACCCAAATTATTCTGTATTTGATAGTAATGTAATTATTATTACTTTTATTTTTAATTTTCCTCTGCATAAAATATGAATTAGTAGAAGTTTATTATAATCGTATACATTTGTAGTTAAGATTGCATTTGAACTAAATTTATCTAAATTCTCCCTAGAAAATAGTTGTGCAAGAACTGATGCCATCTTTACTCCTTACCCTGGATTTAAAAGTCATGTCAAGGGTAAGTAGCCTGTCTGGCCCTGGCAGAAGTCTTTTGTGGCCTTATAACAGTATGGAATAGAAATGGTTCTCGTCTAAACTTTTATTCTGAAACAAAACATTGCTTTTCTTCCTCTTTGAGCTTTTGGTTAGGTGATCATTGTGGAAAAAAAAATACTGTTAGGGAGAGAGAATTTCTGTTTTTGAAACATAAATTCACATAGGCTTAACGTTTCTTAACTTAGTTTCTAGAGTTGTGAATACATACGGCCCGCAGACTAGACCTGAAGGAACTGCAGGGTCAGGTCACAAACCTACCGGCAGGCTTCGAGACTGTGGAAATGAGGCCACGGAAGAACGACTCCGGAATATTGAGGCTCACCTGCGACTGCAGACAGGTAAGCAGAGTTAGGGGTGTTCTGTCCTGCGCCTTTGCAAGTCTCAAGGAAGTTAGATTCCTGTAGCTTCTGGATCTTCCCTGAGCATCCATTGTAAAGCCCTCTTTCCAGGAGCAGGACACAGGTGCTGCCATCAAGGAATCTATCAAGTTCTCTGGTTAGCTTTTCTCCTTATACTCTCGCCGCTTTCTAATTGGGAAACAAATTCTAAATCGACTCTGTTAGCCTCGGCTTATTGAAGTTACAACAGAAAATCAATGTAATGTGTTGCTATGGCGAATTTCAGAACCTGTATGACTGACTACCTCTAATTGTTATTAGCCCCTCTGCCAGCTACCCAATGTAGACAAATGTGGTCCTGGTCCTCAGTGCCCTCCTGACAATTAACATACAAATGACTAAGTACCATGGGGAAATGAACCCATGTTTATTCAACAGTACTGTCTCTGAAAGTGTCCGGCCTATGGCAGCATAGTACTTCACATTACTCTGTGGAGGTAGGTGGTGTTCCTATTGGGAAGGGAGTAAGACAGAAGTCCAGAGAGCTCAAGCAGCTTGCCCAGGATGTTGCAGTAGTGACAGCTGGAACGCACACGCAGTCTCACCCATTAGTCACCGTGTTCTTGATTCTCCTTCTGAATGCCCCTTTCTACTCCCTCTCCACAATTGCTGCCGTCCAGGAAGCTACTGTGATCTCTGCCTTGGAGTGACAGGTCTGTTTGTCACTAAACCTCCTCCTCTAGGTCATTTTTCACCCTGTGGCCAAATTGTAGATTTTGAGGCTCACATCTGATCTTGTTTCTACCCAGCTAAAACTTCTTTACTAGGTCTCTGTAGCTCCCAAACACATAGCAAACTCAGTACTCAGCGGGGAGACTGTGGTCTAGACCAGGCAGGTTGCAGTGGTGAGCTTGCAGGAGTAGCAGGGTTCTGAATATAACAATGAACTCAATGCCCAAGTCTCTTCAGTACACCATGCCCTCCTCCCACAGAACTTCAGGTGAGAATTACGGGGAAGCCCAGCTAAAGGGTTTTCTAGGAGAGATACACATGCTTGGAGAAGGTGAAGAAAGTGACAGGGAAGCCTAGCCATCAACTGGCACTGTCATCTTGTCTCTGCGGTATTTCTCCTCCTAAGTAACTGCCACCCTGTTAGAAACCCCACTTTCTACACAGAAACTGTTTGGTGTCCCGTAAGATGAAGTTTGTAAAAACCTTGTAGCAATGTGGGATGCATAAGCAGTATATAGAAAGCAGAAGTCTGTAATTTGTCTCATAGAATTCAAAGTGAAACCGTAACTAAGACTTAAACCATGAGTTAAGGATTTCAATTTATTTTGCTTTCATCTGTTTTTTTCTTAAGTTAAAGTGATTTTCATTCTTATGTCTTTAAATGATATTTTAAGAATAAAAATGGAGCCGGGCGGTGGAGGCGCATGCCTGTAATCCCAGCACTCGGGAGGCAGAGCCAGGCGGATCTCTGTGAGTTCGAGGCCAGCCTGGGCTACAGAGCGAGATCCAGGAAAGGCGCAAAGCTACACAGAGAAACCCTGTCTCAAAAAAACCAAAAAAAAAAAAAAAAAAAAGAATAAAAATGGTAAAAACAGAATTATTAAGATTTTAGCATTTTTCCCCCATAAATGTAGGTGGCCCAGTACCAAGAGACATTTATCAGAGAATTAAAAAGCTTGAAGATAAAATCCTTGAATTGGAGGGCATCTCTCCTGAATACTTTCAATCTGTAGTAAGTATCAATGTCTTTTAAAATCAAAGTGTTACTTTAGTTTGGGGTTGTTCGTTATGTGGTCGTGCACTCATTGGTCCACGTGTGAAACACTGTTCTCAGGTAAGAGGTAGAGGAGCTCAGGCCTGTGGAGGTGGTCATCTGCTTCCTACATCCCGATTCTGGGGATTTTTCAGTGTAAGAGCTCTTGTCAGCCTCGTCTCTAGAGACTGTGTCCGGCCGTCTTCGTGTCATAATCACTCAGCCCGTGGTGGTCCAGCCTGCGACTCAGTGCAGCCTTGTGAAGCAACAGACCCTTCCTTTTGGAGCTCGGTCTCTGCCTCGCTGACTGTCCCTCCAGACTCGGACTCAGCTCCCAAACCTCCCACTCTCCCCATTGTCTTTGCCTTGACACAGACGTTTTCTTGACAGACTGGCCTGTATCTGTGCAGTTCCTCCACTCGCATGTCCATTCAGTCATTCTTTTTAAATGTTGATTCTTTGGGGTTTCACATCATGCATTTGTCACATCCTGCACTCTGACCCCACTCATCTCCCCGTCCCTCGCATCGGCCAGATTAAAAACAAAACACAGAACCATCAAACGAGAGAGGAACGTTGTCGTGGATGCTGTAGTGTGACCCCTTGAATCACACAGGTCACCCTTTAGTCCATACATCTTCCAAGTGTTCACTGCCACAAGTCATTGGTCCAGCTTGAGGCCTCTGGCTTCTGCTCTGCCACTGAACATGGGCTGTCACTGGGGCTCCTCTTGGATATCCTGTTGTCCTGTGTCATGGAGATCCTTCAGGTTTGGAGGTTCGTTCTTAACCCCTTTCTCAAGGACACTGAGAAACTCTTTCAGACGTCTTCCAAGGAGGTACTTTTCTTTTCTCATGCTTGTTTTGCTGTGTGCGTGTTTGAGTTTTGAGACAGGTTCTTACTATATAGCCCATAGCTTAGGCAGGCCTTGAACTCCCAATCCTCCGGTGTTAGCTTCCTTCCAAAGTTTACTAACTAAACCATCAGCCGAACCCTATCCATTTATTTACTCATGCACTTGATGTCTGGTCCATTCTGTGTGTCCCAAGGTGAACCTTGAAAGGTTCAAAAAAGAGCAAGAAACAGATGTGGACCTCGGTGTGGTAGTGCATTCCTTTAATCCCAGCACTCAGGAGGCAGAGGCAGGAGGACCTCTAAGTTTGAGGCCAGCCTGGTCTACAGAGTGAGTTCCAGGACACAGAGAAACCCTGTCTCAAAAAGCAAGTTAAAAAAAAAAAAAGAAAAGAAAAGAAACACGTGGAAACATAAGCAATAAGTTCTCTAGTATGAGCAAAGCACTGTGAGACTATCCTAGTAAACTATGTTATGTGTTTACTGTTTTCAAGTACCATAATTAAAGTTAGTCTTTAGAAGTACTCATAAAGATTGTATCTTTTAAATACACTAGTAGCTACAGTCTTAAAAACTTTAAGTTACAGCTGAGAGGTGGTGGTGGTGCATGCCTTTAATCCCAGCACTGAAGAGACAGAGCCAGGTGGGTCTCTGTGAGTTCAAGGCCAGCCTGGTCTACAGAGTGAGATCCAGAACAGGCAATAAAACTACACAGAGAAACCCTATCTCAAAAACAACAATAAAAAACAACAACAAAAAAACAAAAAAAAAACAAAAAAAACTTTAAATTACAACTGAGTAGTGGTGGCATACACCTTTAATTCTGCCTCCCAAGTACTGACTTGGGAGGCAGAGACAGATGGATCTCTGAGTTCAAGGCCAGCCTGGTCTACAGAGTGAAGTTTCAGGATAATACAGAGAAACCTTGTCTCAAAAAACCAAAACCCAAACAAAACAACTTTAAATTACTATGTTAAAACATTTCCATGTTTAAAAACATTTACATTAAAAGATGCTGCACATATTGATGCTTCTTATAGTTTTCTGCTTTTTATAATAGTTTACTTGGGAGTTTGTTTTTCAACAAATGGAAAGAACTTTAGTTCTTTTGTTCTGAGAATCAAATACAATTTTCTTTTTTCTGTTAATGTTCACCTTTTCATATGCTGTACTCTGACGTTACCCATGCAAATCAACCTTGATCTGGCTTTTATAAGCTTCTCCATGTTTAGAGTTCATCTATATATGAATCTATATAAAAAAAACATTTCAATTAAAATCTTTTTGTAGTTCAGAAATTCAATTTCCAACAAGCGATCACTCCTTAAGACATATAAGGACTCAGTGTTTCCTTATGTCCTAACCAGAAAAGCTGGAGTATAGTCCACATAGTCTTTCTGTTCACTTGGAGATAATATACAACATTATGCCATTACTCTAGAGAGAGTAAGGAATACAGACTTCTTAGTTCCTGTCAGTGTGAAGATAACCCTTGAGTTGACTGATGGGTAGCTCCTAGAGAGGACTTGCTCTATTATGGATTGCCAAATATAAAATCTTTCCATTTGGCATCTGTGCAGAGGACAGAGTTAGTCTGAATGTCTAAACCTTTCCAGTTCTGTGCTATTAACTTGCATATATCATGGCTAGTACTAATCCATATGCTGTCTTCCATCCAAAGATGTAATTTTAAAGATCTAGAAATCGTTTTTTCACAAAGCACCACTTTATCCCAACTTGCCATCATCTGTCCTTTTCTGAATGCCTAACTCAGCCCAGCTAATCTCCATCTGTATTTCTGATTCTTCTCTCCAATGCAGCTGTGGAGTCAGTAAGCCTCATGCCGGGGAGTATTGCAGAGTTCTCACTCACTGTTTCAACCAGCTTTTCAGCACAGAGTGTCTCAGTCATCTCAGGTGTAGGTCATAAAATTCAGAAAATAATTTGCTGTTTCTGTCTTCATACCTTTCTCTACTTTCAAATTCACATTCTCCTAAAGAGCATCACCCCTCCAGATTTTTCATTTCTATCAATGACAGAATCATTTTACTAACCAGAAACTGGACTTCTCCTACATCCAGTCACCAACCGCTGTCAGTGTGTCTCTCTTAACTGTTTGCTTCCCATCCTGTCCGCATCTCAGGATGTTACTTCACACCTACACTCATAGCACTGTCTCTTCTGTCTTAGTTGATCTGTTGCTAAAATAGTGTAAAGCTTTCCAAATACTGTTTTTACAAGTCACTTCCCTGCTAAAAGCTTTCAGTAAATCCTTCCTGGAAAAAATAAAAAGGCTCTGGATAGAGCATTGAGGTTTTCCTACAATTTGGTGGCTGCTGCTGCTACTTATTTTTTATTTTTTAAATTTATTGAATCTTTGGGGAGAAAGCCACTGTCAGATTGGCTCCATAACACATGGTTCCCTGAGTCTTGCTGTAGCAGCCAAGGGGCTTTATCATGGTCTCCTTGCACAGCTGAGACTCCTCAGGGTAAGGAATACCTTTGTTGGAGAACAAGGCAGCAGAACATGGTTTTGTTTTGTTTTTTAAATGTATATAAGTGCTCCATTTGCATGTTTGCCTGCACTACAGAAGTGGGCATCAGATCTCATTGTTGTGAGCCATCATGTGGGTGCTGGGAATTGAGCTAAGGACCTCTGGAAGAGCAGCCAGTGCTTTTAACTGCTGAGTCATCTCTCCAGTGGCTTCTGCTTAAACAGAGCATTCTGTATTATTTAGAACAGATCCACAATAAACTAAAAAGCCACAGAAAAAGGACATGAGGGGCTTGTTGTTTCATTTAGTTAATACTAAGCTTCTGTAAACTAGAAAGAGCACCTTTTTCCACGTTTACTGGAGCTCATGAGAAGCTAGTAATGAATGGGAAGTAGTAGGTATTTGCCAGAGAGGAGCTTGCTGTTACACTCATCTATACTACGATGTACCAGTACCCATGTGGAGGTAACTTCGTAGACAGTGCTTGGCAAGATTGGAGTTTGGCTTGGGGTTCCCGGGTGCTGTCATTGACTGCAGTCTTCCATAAGGAAGTTATGCTGATATTTTCTAAACACTGATTATTTTGTTACTTTTAAACTAGAACTTCTCTGAAAAAAGAAGAAAAGTCCAGCCTCCTCAAGTAAGTTCTTTTGTCTTCCTTTGGATTTCCAAAATAGATTGATGAGCTTTCTATCTTAATAATAGTGTCCACTCTGGCTGCATTTAGGTCATGCCTTGGCAGACTTTAGGTAGAATTTAAGAGCATAGAATGATTCCAACAGCCCAACTAAATATAAAAGTCTTTACCTTTTTTAATAGAAGAATATTTAGGTTAGGAAACACTTAAATGTCCTAATAACTTCAGTGTCCTCCCCTCTCCCTATTATGGACACTATTAATTAGCACTATCTAAATAAAAAGAGGGTGACTTCATGACTGGAGAGATGGCTTGGTGGGCAAAGTACTTACAGCACATTCAACAGGACCTGAGCTCCGACCCTAGCACCTGCATCTAGAGCAGGGTGGAGTGGTGGAGGTCTGTCCGCTCAGCACTGGGAGGTGCAGGGTGGAGTGGTGGAGGTCTGTCCGCTCAGCACTGGGAGGTGCAGGGTGGAGTGGTGGAGGTCTGTCCGCTCAGCACTGGGAGGTGCAGGGTGGAGTGATGGAGGTCTGTCAGCTCAGCACTGGGAGGTGCAGGGTGGAGTGGTGGAGGTCTGTCAGCTCAGCACTGGGAGGTGCAGGGTGGAGTGGTGGAGGTCTGTCCGCTCAGCACTGGGAGGTGCAGAGTGGAGTGATGGAGGTCTGTCAGCTCAGCACTAGGAGGTGCAGAGTGGAGTGATGGAGGTCTGTCAGCTCAGCACTGGGAGGTGCAGAGTGGAGTGATGGAGGTCTGTCAGCTCAGCACTGGGAGGTGCAGGGTGGAGTGGTGGAGGTCTGTCCGCTCAGCACTGGGAGGTGCAGAGTGGAGTGATGGAGGTCTGTCCGCTCAGCACTGGGAGGCAGCAGGGCTTCAGTGTTTGGTTTTTGCTATAGATGATGAGGATTCACATGACTTCTGGTTTTTTTTAATTTTTTTTTTTAAAGATAGATTTATTTATTATGTATACAGCATATATGACTGCAGGCCAGAAGAGGGCCCCAGATCTCATTACAGATGGTTATGAGCCACCATGTTGTTGCTGAGAATTGAACTCAGGACCTCTGGAAGAGCAGTCAGTGCTCTCAACCTCTGAGCCATCTCTCCAGCCCCTTTTTTTTTTTTTCCTTCAGAGCTGAGGATTGAACCCAGGGCCTTGCACTTGCTAGGCAATCGCTCTACCACTGAGCTAAATCCCCAGCCCTCTGTTTTGTTTTTTACAAAAGCTTTTACTAGCCTTTCAAAGCACGGAAACTCCATGAGAGCTTTGTCATTAGGAAAGAGAAGCAGGTTAGCATGGCTCTGTTTACATATGCATTTGTTCTATGTTGTTGGGATGGGATCCAGTGCCTCACATATGCCAGGCAGATGCCCTGCGCTGAGCCGTAAGGTTACAGAAGAAACAGAAGCCTAGTTAGTGAGTGCCTTTAACTTATGGCGCGGTCCCATCCACAGCTGTCAGTCTCACACGGCCGTACACTGCTGTGCTGCTGCATGTTAGTTCACTTAGCACTTTATCTGCAGTAAGGAACTGCAGGCTTATTCAGCAATCTGTGTTCCTCTTATTTCCAGCAGAACTATTCCCTGGCTGAACTGGATGAGAAAATTAGTGCCCTCAAACGATCCCTGCTCAGAAAATCAAGAGAAGCAGAATCCATGGCAACTCACCACCTTCCGTGAGAACTGCCTCATCACAATGCTTTCCTTTAAGATGCATGTGCGTGTAACTTACATGTGATTAACTGTTTGCAGCATATTTATCAACATAAACTTTTCTGTGAAGTCAAGGTTTATTTTCACATGAGTCTGACTTGCAGCACACAATCAAGTATTCCAGTGTCTGGAAATGATGTCAACCTTGAAAATAGCACTGTAGGAATTTATTTCCTTCTGTTTTAAAGGAGGCATTTTGGATATTGAAAAACTTAATTTGAAATAACTTCTTTTGGTGATCTACCAGAGATTATTATTTTGATAGTGATATTTAAAAGGACTTTATATTTATAACATTGGATAACCAGTTTCTTAGTTTATATTAGTATTTTGTACATAGTGGGCAATTATCAAAAATTTATTGACAAAAAAAACCCTGACAAATGCATGTATATAAACTTTTTTCCATATGTTTTTCTTACTGTAAATAAACAGTTGATCAACTTTATCATTCTGCTGGCTGTGTGGCCTTGATCAAGTTAATCTCTTTGTGCCCTGATTTGCTGCTCTAAAGAGAAAGGACAGGAGAGCCTCCTTCATTGATGGCTGTGAAGAACAGTGAGCAGAATCCTGCTGCTCTGTCCTGAAGGAGTGATGTAGTGCACATTAGCATTTAATGCGTCCATCTTTGGACAGCAATAAAGCCTCCACAGAGAAGTTTTATCGCCACAGC